>NC_073408.1:4143840-4258840 GCF_028641065.1 Leucoraja erinaceus | reverse complement strand
TATCCAAATGTTCAACTCAGGGACATGGCTTCATAGCTTAAATCTCACATTTAATTTAGATATGACGAGGAATTTCTTCTCTCTGAAGATTGTGAAGCTTTATCCTGGAGAGTTCCCAGGTAATTTGCATATTGGTACACGTGACAATTTAATACCTTTGAAACCTTTCTAGAGCTCGTCATGGAAGACAGTCAAGTGAGTTTGAAAGTGTTCTGGTCTTTGGGGTAATCGAAGGTTATGGTAAACAGGCTGGTAAGTGGAGCTGTGGCTCCTTGATCTTATTGAATAACGGAGTCAGCCTTTGGGTCCCCCGCTCATACTTCCTGCATTCTAACGTACACTCATGAAATCCTGGGTCGAAAGAAGACTCATTGTGCTTGTGCTGGATCTTTGAAAGAGCTAGTCCCAATCTTCTATCTTTTTGTTGCTTGCAATATTTCAACTGTATATCCAATTCCTTTTGGAGATGTATTTGCTTCCACCAGGATTTCGTGCAGTGCAGTCCAAACCCCACCAATGTGTTGCAATATAACTCTCCATCTCCACTACACCTGGAAGATGTCCAAAATCCATGGATTATCTCACCTGTCAGAGCAACCCTTCCCTCTTTGAGCAGTTATTTTTTAAGGAATCTTCCAGCCACACTAGAGTTTCACTTTGGTTGATTATTTCCTCTGACGGAAGTTGGGATCATTTCTATTTTGGGAATCTGGGTTTGGATGTGTGAATGGCTTCACCTGTCCAATGAGGCTGACTGAGTCCAATTGGGACCTCAATGTTGAGGGCGTTGGTCAGGGGAGAAGGTGCTGACTTTGGTTCACTTCTCCTTGTGGTGGATTTGTAAGATTCTCCAAGACTACATTCCAGTGGCAAGAGATAAACCAGTTCTTAGAGTCATATGAGTAATGTCTTTCCAGATTCAGAGTATCCAGAGCATTTCACATTTGACATTTTTCAGCCACTTAAACAATTTTGGAAGTCACTGAGGTGGGAAGTGGAGCAGACACTTTCTGCAATGTTATCCATAGACAGGGATGCACAAATGTCCTGCAACAGGTTCAGTGATAGCAGTCAAGAGATAATTTGTAGCCAGTACATGGGATATTTCTGGAGTTTATAGAAACATAGAAACATAGAAAATAGGTGCAGGAGGAGGCCATTCGGCCCTTCGTGCCTGCACCGCCATTCAATATGTTCATGGCTGATCATCCAACACAGTATCCTGTACCTGCCTTCTCTCCATACCCCCTGATCCCTTTAGCCACAAGGGCCACATCTAACTCCCTCTTAAATATAGCCAATGAACTGGCCTCAGCTACCTTCTGTGGCAGAGAGTTCCAGAGATTCACCAGTTCCCAATCAGTAGGAGATTCACAGTGGGTAAAGGGTAGGTAAGTGTCTGAACATTTGTCCTTTGCTTCTCCCATTGAGAGAGAGTGCAACGTGACTTAGTCCTGCTTTCCCACCATTGTTGCATAACTGATACACAAGACTGGATAAAAGGATTTTGCCAGTTGCATTGTTGCCTAAAAGATGAATGCACATCCATAGATGTTTCTAATGCAGCTTAATAGGTCTTTGGTTAGGCCACATTTAGAGTATTGCTTGCAGTTCTGGTCACCCCATTGCAGGAAGGACGTGGAGGCTTTGGAAAAAGTTGCAGAGGAGGTTTACCAGAATGATGCCTGGATCAGTGGGTATTAGTTACGGGGAGAGGTTGCACAGACTTGGATTGTTTTCTCTGGAGCATCGAAGGTTGAGGGGAGACCTGATAGAAGTGTATACAATTATAAGAGGCGTAGTTAGGGTAGACTATTCATATGCTAGAGAGAGCATAGGTTTAAGGTGATGGTGGCAAAGTTTAAAGGAGATGTGCAGGGCAAGTGTTTTTTTACACAAAGGTGGGTGAGTGCCTGGAAAACATTGATGGGGTCGTGGTGGAGCCAGGGACATTAATGGTATTTAAAAGACTTTTGTGGATATGCAGGGAATTGGATGGTTATGGTTTATGTGTTGGTTTTAACATCATGTTCGAGACATTGTGGGCTGAAGGGCCTGTTCTTGTGCTGTACCTTTCCAGGTTAAATGTTTTATATCGAAATGTGTAGAAGACCAGTAATATACCACAGTTTGTCCATTAACCCAAAATGGGTCATTTACAACATTCCCACGCTTCCAGCAACCACTAGAGTTGGGATATGGCTTAGCTTAGAGATATAGTGCGGGAAAGGGCGCTTCGACTCACCGAATCTGTGACGCTCTACGGTAACACTATCCTACACACTAGGGACAATTTACCATTTTTATTGAAGCCATTTAACCCACAAACCTGTATGTCTTTGGAGTGTGGGAGGGAACTGGAGCACCCAGGGAAAACTCATGCACAGTCACAGGGAGAACATACAAACTCCGCACAGACAGCATCCACAGAGTAGATCAAACCTGGGTCTCTGGCCCTGTAAGGCAGCAAGTGTACAGCTGCACCACCGTGCCACCCTTGGTTTAATTTAGAAAACAACCATTTGTGGTTCCAATGCTCATGAAACTGTGAGAAGGTTGATAATTCTGGACACTGGGGACTCCACTATCAGTGTGCAAACCTGTAACATTTTAATCTCTGGTAACTAGGATGTCATTATTGAAATTATTTCAATTGTTGATGTTTTCTAACAGATATTATAACACAGGGACAATATTATGAGTTGGTCTCCAAGTAACTTTAACTAGAGGCAAACACAGTGAAGAGAAGTAATAGAATCCTCTTGTAGGAAATGTTTCCATTGCAGAGATGTGCACAATACTCTAACAGTATCCAATACGCATTTGGCTGTTGTGCAAGTTGGATGAATTCAAATTATTGCATTATTCCTATCCACAAACTTTTCGAAACACAGATTGAATCATGCATGAAATAAAGTAAAAATCCATTTGAAATGTCAAAGTTTCAAAACATACTAATATATTCCACTGTAGTTATTGAGCATGTGGGGTTTGATTTTGCTTCTGGGGAAATGGATTTTCTGTAATGTTTTTAACTAGTTCATGTTTCGGTTTCAATGGCCCCTTAAGTTAGTCAGTTTGAGAAAGAAAGACATTTATTGAGCATGTTTTTTTAACATGAAAACTAAAGCAGCATCTTTGAAATTCAGTCATTTTTGTAATATAGGAGGCAAACACACCTCCCTTGCATTGACTCCATCTACACTTCACGCTGCCTCAGCAAGGCCAGCGGCACAATCAAGGACCAGTCTCCACCCTAGTCGCACCCTCTTCTCCCCTCTCCCAACAGGCAAGAGGTAGAGAAGTGTGAAAATGCCTACCTTCAGTTTCAGGGACAGTATCATCCCAGCAGTTATCAGTCACTAACCGAATGGTCCTCTAATCAGCTAGAGTGCGGTCCTGATCTCCCAACTACCTCAGTGGAGGCCTTTGAACAATCTTTAATTGGACTTTACTGGTTTATTCTCTTGCGTTAAATGTTGTGCCCTTTATCCTTTTTCTACACTGTGGATGAAACATAGAAACATAGAAAGTTAGGTGCAGGAGTAGGCCATTCGGCCCTTCGAGCCTGCACCGCCATTTTTTAAATTATGATCATGGCTGATCATCCAACTCAGTATCCCGTACCTGCCTTCTCTCCATACCCTCTGATCCCCCAACGGCCACAAGGGCCACATCTAACTCCCTCTTAAATATAGCATGCAATGAAACTGGCCTCAAGACCCTCTGTGGCAGAGAGTTCCAGAGATTCACCACTCTCTGTGTGAAAAAAGCGTTCTCAGCATCTCGGTTTTAAAGGATTTCCCCCTTATCCTTAAGCTGTGACCCCTTGTCCTGGACTTCCCCAACATCGGGAACAATCTTCCTGCATCTAGCCTGTCCAACCCCTTATGAATTTTGTAAGTTTCTATAAGATCCCCTCTCAATCTCCTAAATTCTAGAGAGTATAACCAAGTCTATCCAGTCTTTCTTCATAAGACAGTCCTGACATCCCAGGAATCAGTCTGGTGAACCTTCTCTGCACTTGAGTGTCGTTATGTATAGCCTTCTCTTCGATTAGATGTAAACAAAAGCTTTTCCATGTAGCTCAAACTAAAGCTTTTTTTTTAATTGAATTGAATCGAATCCTTTATTTGTCATTCAGACCTTTCGGGTCTGAACGAAATGTCCTTGTCTGCAGCCATACATGTAATAATAACAACACACAGTAAACACAAATTAACATCCACCACAGTGAGTTCACTAAACTAAATTAAACTAAACACAAATGGCATGCACCTGAAACATTTGCCTGCTTTCTAGAAGAAATCGGATAGAAATGCAACACTGATTTAGATATTAAGGTAGACAAAAATGCTGGAGAAACTCAGCGGGTGCAGCAGCATCTATGGAAGGAAGGAAACTCAGCGGGTGCAGCAGCATCTATGGAGCGAAGGAAATGGGCTCCATAGATGCACCCGCTGAGTTTCTCCAGCATTTTTGTCTACCTTCGATTTTCCAGCAGTTCCTTCTTAAACACTTTGTCTACATATTAAGGTGTTTAGCTTGGGCATTTTAACACTAGATATAATTATTGTAGCAACACTCAACGCTAAGTTGAAGATAAAAACTGAAGCTGATTGATATAACATTTCCAACTCCATAAAATGTGCGACTTCAGTCAGTTCTGGTGTTTCAGTTTTGAAGGATCGACTACTTGAGCTCCTTGGAGTGCAGGAAGCTGTGGGGGGTGACAGTGTAGAGGTGTTTAAAATCACGAGGGGAATGGATAGGCTGAACGCACAGGGTCTTTTACCCAGGTTCGGGGAATAAAAGACCAACAGGACATATGTTTAAGGTGAGTGGGGCAAGATTTAGTACGGACCTTAGAGGCAACTTTTTAACTCAAATGGTGGTGGGTATATGGAACGAGCTGCCAAAGGAGGTAGTTGAGGTAGACATCACTTTGACATCAATTAAATGACTCTTGGACAGGTACATGGATGGGAACAGTTTTGATGGGCATGGGCTAAAAGCAGAAAATTGGACTATTTTAGATGGGGCATCTTGGTCACCATTGACGAGTTGGGCCGAAGGGCCTGTATCAGTGCTGTATGACTCTATGATTCACAGTGTGCATGTAATCCGATGACCCTTGTGGGGTTACCTCAATCTTGCGATTTAAATAGCGACAGATTTAAACGCAGATGATTCATACACCGGAGTAATACATTGTTGGGAGTGAAAGTGTCCTCAAAGAACCCAACTTGCATGCTCCTAGATCCCCTGTCGCCAGCCTCCAGATACTACCCACGTGTAGAAAGGAACTGCAGATGCTGGTTTACAAATCTGCACAAATGCTGGAGTAACTCAGCGACCCAGGCAGCATCGAGATACTTTGACAGCAGAGAGAGGGGGTGAGATGCCCCGAGCGAAGTGAAATGAAGCAGGGGGGGGGGGGGGGGGGGGGGGGGGGGATAGAGGGCCGCTGGACCCTGTGACATTGCCGGGTCTACTCGCCGCGACCTAGGTCGCCAAGAGAAGAGAACACTCGTGTAAACACACGCTTCCCAAAATCCCTGTGCAACGGCTGAATGAGTCTCTGCCACATTCAACACTTGACTTTATGAGCAGGTCTGAAGATAGACACAACATGATGGAGTAACTCGGGGGGGACACGGGCAGCATCTCCGGGGCGAAGGAATGGGTGACCATTCGGGTCGAGACCCTTCTTCAGACCCGGACCGTCTCACCACCGACCCCCGTCTGTCATGTTGGAGAAGCATCTATCTATCTATTCAAACAAGTGCATTGCGGGCGCGAGTTCGCTCCGAATCTCAATAGCGTCAGTTTGTGAAAACCCCGACCGGACCACACCCGGGATAGAGGCATGCAGTCTACCTACACGTTATCCCAACCCCCCTGCCCACAGCACCAGGGTCCTGGGGTCGTGCAGTGGAGTGAAACCCATCTGAAAGCCCAGGCAATTAGAAGATTCGCAGCACACACTCACACTGTTTAAACTGATAGCGCGGTTAAACTGCGAGAATATCTCCAGGGCTAAAATGATTAGAAAGACCAGAGCTATCTGGTGCTGGGACTGTCCCGGGTGATGTAATTGAAATCCGATCCAGACAGGCTTGAGTTTAAGTCACGTGTGTGGGAAGAAACCCAGGCAAGTGAGATTCTGACCAACTTGACTGTGCCATCTCTCACGCTCGAGTCTGTCTATACATCAACCTCATTACAAACTCCCACCCAACCCCCAACTGCGCTATAACGACCCGAAACGCCACCTATTCCTTCTCTCCAGAGACGCTAACCTGGCCCGCAGAGTTACTCCAGCTCTTTGTGTCTTATCTTCACCGTAACTCATCGCTTGCTACTTCTTTTGGTTACCGGCCTGCAAATAAATAGCCAGGGTCAACAATGAGAAAAAAAAAACGTTCCAACAAAAATCTGGACGCAAATCCACGCATTTCTGCCATACACAGAAATGTCACGAACATAACTCACAATGGAGACACAAGGAACTGCAGATGCTGGTGGGAAAAAATAAAGTCGCAAAGTGTTGGAGGAACTCAGCGGGTCATCAGGCAACATCTCTAGGGAACGTGTAGAGGTGACATTTCGGCTCGGGACCTGTCTACAGAGATGCTGCCTGACCCGCTGAGTTACTCCAGCACTCTGTGTCTCAACTTGCAATGCATTGGATTGATATCAGTGTAAGAAATCCGAGTTCATCCCTGGCTACTCGGGTTGAGGCTGGTAATTTTTTTAATGCTCCCACACCTCTTGCCTAAAGCCCACCCCCTTCACTTGGGATTGCTTTTATTTATATTTTTCAGCTTACCGGAGCCAACAGTCCAGAGATCGCCGAGCCAGCCGCTCTCTCACATCCAGGTCAGTTACAAGGGTACCCAAGACACAGCACTAGCCTCTCCCAAAAGAGGGTCAAACAATTTCAACCTGCAGCCTTTAAAGATAATGCACCCACTCCTTTCATATTAAAGTACAGACAGTACATAAGTCAGTCAATCCGCCAATCAGGTACACAAACAGAGAGAGAGAGGAATGCAGATGCATAAGTTAGAACGAATCAGACACAGGGGTCGCCCGCCATCCAGCGATCTCACTAGCAGAGGTGACTCCATTTAAAAAGGTCGTCATCACAGCTGCAAATGGGAAGGCACGGTTTCAACGCGAAAATCCTGTGACCGCTGCTTCTCCGCTGTTGTTGGCTGAAGGCTTTCCTCTCTCGCTGTGTTGTTGTCAGGCAAACGGCGGCTCACAGATGCAGCAATCTCGCCAACTCTCATATTTCACCCCTGAGTGACACACACACACACACACACACACACACACACACACAAAAGCCAGTGGGCTAGCGTGTTTCCCAGAGCGTGTTCACCTGCTGTAGTCGAATATACACCAACACCAACTCAATTCAAATGCTCAAGCAGCGGGGCAGAAGCGTGGGAGACCTAAATAAGACGTGAATGACAAAAATCCAAATCTCCCCTCCCCCATTTCTTTCACCCCCCCCAAATCCAAAATAAAAATCTTTATTGAGAAAGCAGCAGTAAAGATTGTAACTGATCACACGCCACACGCTACCCGCCCGTTGGAAATCTATTCTATGGGGCAGTTTGTGAGGCGACTCCTGTATCTTGTTCAGAATTATCACCGAATGAAGACAGGGAGCTTTAAAATAAGTCACCAGTGACCAGAAATACACGATGCTGGAATTCTGCAGGTGATTGTCGGAATGAACAGGTCAGGCAGCATCCATGGCGAGAGATGGCCTTTGATCGGAGCTGCTGAGGCAGCATTGGTCTAGGGGCTAAGTCTTCTCACTCCCCGCTGAGGTTTTACAGCATTTTTTTCCTTATACATTTAAGGAATACTCCTGGCTCGTCGCGAGACCCAAACAATCTTTGCTGCGCAGTTGTGCAGCTACTGGAGCCGCTGCCCCGGTGACCCGCGTTCGATCCTGACTTCGGCTGCTGTCTGTGTGGAGTTTGCACGTTCTCCCTGTGGCCGCCTGGGTTTCCTCCCGCATCCACAAAAGACGTGCGGGTTCGTAGGTTAATTTGAGCCTCTGTGAAATTGCCCCTGATGTGCAGGGAGGGAGTGGATCAGAAAGTGGGATAACACACATAGCCGGCCTGGGCTCGGTGGGCCGAAGGTCCTGTTTCCATGCTGTATCTCTCAATCAATGCAATTAACCAAACCAACGCAAAAAAACACCCCCCACAGCTCCAAACACATCTGAAAGGCAGCGGATTCCATTCGAGCCAACAGCATTTTAAAGTAACCCCGCTCACATCCAGGTCACTGAACGCAAGGACCTAAATCAACCCAAACCTATCGCAGATATTTCTAGGCACTGATACACTCCAGATGTATTACAGTCCGTCAGCTCGCTCGCCCGCTCTACAGAGCTCACTCCACGGCGAATAATCACACATTATCCTCTCAAAGCCAAAGCAAAAGACGCCTGGTTCTTTTCTGTTCCTTAAAAGAATTCCACCCTTCCTTGTGCAACGAGGCTTGCGTCCAATCTTCGATGCGATTTGAAGAAATTGTAATTTTTTTCATTCCACACGAATCCCACGCTGCTTATTTCCCTGTTTTTTTTTTAATTTTCCGATTGACACCGCTTGCAGTTTGCAGTTTTCACCCTGAACTTGAAATAATTCCAAATCCGCATTCATCAACTTGTCTGTCAACCGCTTCCAAATCTGCTTGCCAGGGAAGAAATTGTTGTTAAATCGATCTGTGTTTTTTTTTGATTTTTTTAAACTTGTGGTTCCAGCTCCTCAGTATGACAACCTTCCACCTAACGGGTGTGAATCGAGTTTCTATGAAGGCAGCCAGTTCCCGGAGAATACCTCGCACGGAGAGAACACGATCTTGTATGACGAGGTGTATGAAACGTGCCTGTCTGACCTCTGCGCTGACAATACTTACACTTCCAGCTACTGCAGCCCCCCCGCCTGTTACCAGACACCAGCCCACTGCAGTCACTCAGCTGTGGTAAGTAAACACCTCTTTGCACTCCCAGCCCACTGCTATACGACCCCCTTGACACAGTTATTTAGTATTCACCTTCAACGACGTTTCTCTCTGGCATCTCACTTCACCCAAAATAAAGCAATGTTCAAAATGTAACAACAAATAATTTTCCTTTTTCTCAACTTCAGGTCGTCCTTTGAATTGAATTTGTAGGAAGGAACTGCAGATGCTGATTTAAACCGAAGATAGACACACACACACACAAAAAAAGTCTCGACCCGAAACGTCACCCATTCCTTCTCTCCAGAGATGTTGCCTGCCCGCTGAGTTAGTTACTCCAGCTTTTTGTGTCTGTCGGCGTAAACCAGCATCTGCAGTTCCTTCCTGCACATGTACCTAAGAGATACTGGTTTATTTCCAGAGATAGGCACAAAGTGCTGGAGTAACTTTGCAATGAATTGTCTGTCGCCTTTTTAATTAGTCAGGACATTATGATCAGGGCTTGCCCAACCATAGATAGACCCCTAGAACTCCATTTCTTTTGATCTCGTTTTCACACACTTTACCCCTCCTTATCTCTGTGTCTCCCACTCCCATGAATAAGGCAGGTACGGGATACTGAGTTGGATGATCAGCCATGATCATATTGAATGGTGGTGCAGGCTCGAAGGGCCGAATGGCCTACTCCTGCACCTAATTTCTATGTTTCTATGTTTCTATGAATCTCAGTCTGAAGAAGGGGTTGGACTAGAACATCACCAATTCCTTCGATCCAGAGATGCTCTCTGTCCCGCTATTAACTCCAGCATTTTATGTCTATCTTCTGTGTAAACTTGCATCTGTAGTTCCTTCCTACACATTTCTTCTGCCTAACCTTGGCCAACCTTGGAAGCCTTTCTGTAATTTATCATTCCCTTTATATCTAACTCCTTAGAAGTTACCTCGCAGTTAGTCCTACTTCCTACTCCTCTGCATCTCCGCAAGAGCTTTGCAGATTAATGTTTAGTTTTTGAAATATAGATAAATAGAGAGACAGGTGATTGGCAGATGTCGAAATTTGGAACAAAAAAAACAAACTGCCGGAGGAAGGTGGAAGAAGGATTCTGACCTGAAACGTCCCTTTTTCTCCAGAGACGCTGCCTGATCCACTGAGTTACTCAAGCACTTTGTAACTATCTGCTAGAGGAACTCTCTGAGCCAGGCAGCATCTGTGGAGAGCAATGGTCTACAGTGCGTTGGGTCAAGAGGCTCTGGAACAGTTCCTTCAATAGGTTTTCTGCTGAAACATGACAGTAAACGTTCAAAGTTGTGAAAGAACCTTTCCATGCTTGACTTGTTCATTTCTTTTGAGGTCAGGGGCTAAGTGATAAATATTAAACTGGATAATTGAATTGATTGATTGATTAGTTGGTTTATTGATTGATTGGATGATTAGTTGACAAGTCCATGCCAACCACCGATCACCCATTCACACCAGTTCTATTCCCCTCCAGCTCTTCGCAATACTCAAGGCTCCATCCACTCTTTGGACTTTAAACTTTAGAGATACTTTAGAGACACACATATCTATTGTTTCAGTGCTCATACTCCAGTAGACTCATATTGTTTCCTCTAAATTGTGGCACTGGATTTTTAATTCTCACTTGAGTAATGAAGTAGGGACTTTGTGTTCAGAAGAACTTATTGCACTAGTTACGGCACTGAACTATCAGCCAAGCTTATATCATAGAACGGAACTGTACAGAGAAACAAACACAAAGTGTTGGGGTTTGTACGTTCTGCGTGGGTTTTCCCCGGGTGCTCCAGTTTCCTCCCACACTCCAGCTTTGTAGGTTAATTGGCTTGGTAAAATTGTAAATTGTCCCTAGTATGTGTAGGATAGTGTTAGTGTGGTCGGTGCGGACTTGGTGGGCCTGTTTCAGCACTGTATAGAAACATAGAAACATAGAAAATAGGTGCAGGAGTAGGCCATTCGGCCATTCGGCCTTTCGAGCCTGCACCGCCATTCAATATGACCATGGCTGATCATCCAACTCAGTATCCCGTACCTGCCTTCACTCCATACCCCCTGATACCTTTAGCCACAAGGGCCACATCTAACTGCCTCTTAAATATAGCCAATGAACTGGCCTCAACTACCTGCTGTGGCAGAGAATTCCCGAGATTCACCACTTTTCACCACTCCTTTTAAGAGGGAGTTAGATGTGGCCCTTGTGGCTAAGGGGATCAGAGGGTATGGAGAGAAGGCAGGTACGGGATACTGAGTTGGATGATCAGCCATGATCATATTGAATGGCGGTGCAGGCTCGAAGGGCCGAATGGCCTACTCCTGCACCTAATTTCCATGTTTCTATGTTTCTATGTTTCTCTGTGTGAAAAATGTTTTTCTCATCTCGGTCCTTAAAGATTTCCCCCTTATCCTTAAACTGTGACCCCTTGCTCTGGACTTCCCCAACATCGGGAACAATCTACTTGCATCTAGCCTGTCCAACCCCTTAAGAATTTTGTAAGTTTCTATAAGATCCCCCCTCAATCTGCTAAATTCTAGCGAGTACAAGCCGAGTCTATCTTTCTTCATATGAAAGTCCTGACATCCCAGGAATCAGTCTGGTGAACCTTCTCTGTACTCCCTCTATGGCAAGAATGCCTTTCCTCAGATTAGGAGACCAAAACTAAACTAAACTAAACACTCTGTAATTTTTGCTCAAGATTTCAGCATCTGCAGTTCCTTGTGTCTCCCGTGTACAGGTATGAGAGCTCATTACAATTGGCGACATAAAACTCTTCGAGTGTACACATTTATAATTGTACCGTTCCTATTAGATTGCAGGATCTCCTGCCTACGCTTCAATGGATTACGAATATTCCACCCAGCGTGTTGCGTTGTCTCCGCAAGACTTCTGCCCACCTTTGCACTTGGAACCCAAGTCCTTTTACCCGACTTCGGAAGAGTACTTCACCCACCAACACTACAGCTGCACGTCGGCTATCTGCTCCATCTTTTCCTGCATGCCAGACAACATGGAGATGGGCTCGGCGTCTGAAAATGGGACCTTCACAATCCCAGACTACAGGGACTATTCATCGGGGTTTCTCACAGACGATCTCTGGAGGGGAGCCCTGAGTGAATGTTTGGACTATTGAAACAATTATCAGGAATGTTTTGCAATCTTCTTTCTTATGCGCCTGTAAATAATTTTAGTTGTGTTTAAATGTGAGATTCTTCTGAACAATAATGTATAACCAGTGTGGCCATCCATCCAAACGCAGAGTAGTAGAATTACTGCCTGCTGCCTTAACTTTTCTTCATTCATTTTCTCTGTAACTTTTTTTCATACCCCATCCATTTATAATACATTTTTGCAAGGGGGTTAGTACCCTGTGCTGCTCCCTATGTCTCCTGGTGGCCTGTTCTACCTTAGGTGGTTAGTTAGTTTGTTTAGTTTATTGTCACGGTATTCGCCTACAGTGAAAAGCTTTTATAGTTGCATGCTAACCTGCCAGCGGGTACATGATTACAATCGAGCCGTCCACAATGTACAGATACCTGATAATGGGAATAACGTTTAGTGCAAGATAAAATCCAGTGCAGTCTGATTAAAGATAGTCCCACTGTTTCCAAAGAGGTAGATGGTCGCTCAGGAGTCTGACCTAGTTGGTGAAAGGATGGATCAATTGGCTGATGACAACTGGAAAGAAACTGCCCCTGAATCTGGAGGTGTGTGTGTTTTCAAACTTCTGTGCCTCTTGCCTGATGGGAGAGGGGAGAAGTTGACTAGGTTGGACTCATCCTTGATTTTGCTGGTGGCCTTGTGTGAAGTGTAGATGGAATTGAGGAAAGGAGGTTGTCCGGCCTGTGTGATGGTCCGGGCTGCGTCCACAATTCTCTGTCCTTTCTTGCGGTCTTGGATGGAGCTGTTGCCAAACCATGCAGAGATAAAATGCTTTCCATGGCACATCTGTCGGTGGTCACGGAAATATCATCACGTTAGATTTTGGAGACATTAGTTAATTATTTTATCTGATCTGCAAAACAGGGCACTGAGATGAAGAATAATAGCTACTCTGCTAATATGCGGGTCTTCCTAGCCTGTATGTCTTTGCTAACCACTGGATAAACCTATTGAGCCACACAGATAAGGAGGGTCCTTGCCAACTCACAAAGAATTTCCTCAAAAACATGATCCTATCAACATCAACTTGACATTTACTGTGAGCTTTGGGATATTTTAATTTAGCTTTTGTGGGAACATGCAGCACACATTTGCAATGCTTTCTGCTTTTTTATTGTTAGTGAAGAGCATTTACATGTTAAATATGCAGCAGTCAGCAAATCCCACCATCCTAAAAATGAATGTAACCAGTGATCTGACAATCCATCCAATCGATGCACTAATAATCCCATTCCCGATGTGGATGGAGAAGTGATTTGAATCACCACAGTTCATTTACCTGAAAGAACTACTCTTGCTTATTTCAGAATTCAACCAACAGTTACTTGATTCCAATACCTTTTCTTTTCATAGAAATGTATTCATATGATCAGGTGTGTGACATTTTTCTTATCTCAAACGTTGACTTTGCTGTTTGCCATGACTTTTATTGCTTTGCCAAAGTTCACCCATTGAGCTACTATATGATACCCTGAAGCAATCGGCGACTAATCATTTAATCCACACAACACTTCAGGAGCCACACCAACCAATTTTAAGATTACAATGTCAATGCAAGCTACTTTAAAGTAATTGATGTTTTGTTATACCCGTAACAAATTGAAAGCCCATTTATTACAAACCATTTTCATCATTATGTATCTGAGAGAAGATTTAGATATTTTTTTAATTCAGTTTGCTATTGTCACAAGCACCAAGAAACGGTGAAAAGCATTTTGTAGTGTGTAGCGAGTGAGCTATACATGGTTACAATCCAGCACAGATACAGGATACAGGATATAGAAGGATTGTTACAAATGTGATTGCAGATTGGTTTGGTCAGAAGGACTACCACAAATATTTGACTCTGACATCGGGAGGAGAATGGGGAGAGATAAGACTTTGCCTTCCACCACAGCGAGGAGGAAATTCACTGTGATGGATGTTTGTGTAAATTGTGTTGTGTCTTGGTTCTTCTACTGTTTGTATGACTGCAGAAACCAAATTTCGTTTGAACCTCAATGAAGTACAAATGACAACAAATAAATTGTATCCTTGTCTCATATTGACGTGTGCAGTGAGGTCTACCCCCTTGCTCACCACCTAAACCAAGCTCAGGCTTCACCTGCCTTTAATGGGCTCAGCTTACTCTTGGACATGCAGTGCCCGGCTTTAGCAGCACAGCATTGTTCTGACTTGCTTCCATCATCTTGCTCCACTCTCATCGCTTGAGCAACTTCCCAGTGTTGCTTCTGTTTCCGTGGTGTTCCAGATTGGCATTGGAGCGCTCGTTTTAACATTGTATCACTTACAGAAATACAGCAACTCGATAATCAAAGACATTTTTCGGCTGTTATGTTTCCATTTGACTGACAACTGCACATGAAATTTAAAGTTTGCATGCTGATACCAAGTACATATTATGCAAAGCTGATACTCAGTAATTGAGTTTATTTATTGGTCACTGAACTAAAACTGCAATTAGCTCCAAATTGATTTCCAATGGCCCAATGTGAATGTAGACACAAAGTGCTGGAGTAACTCAGCGGGACAGGCAGCATCTCTGGAGAGAAGGAATGGGTGACGTTTCGGGTCGAGACCCTTCTTCAGACTAATGTGAATGATGGATAATGGATTGGTTGACACTATCTGAGTGTGTAGCTCTAGATTGCTTTATTTATGTTATTTCTATTGCCTGTCGGTCAATAGTCTCGACCTTCAATTTCCATTGAAGCATGAGATGGTGGGGATTTTATAATGATGTGGTCAAAATCATGGATCAATCAAGTGAACATTGTAATACCATGCACATCATGTGGAAAAAACAACCAACCAGGTTCATTTTGCTTTAGGAAGGAAATAAAAAAATAAATCCTTTTGATGCTTGAATGGTTAACCAAATTTCCATTGGCGAAGGGGAGAACTGTCGCCTGCTTGCAACCAATCCCTTTGACACACAGTTTAAAATTTCAGCTTTATTAAAATAGAAACGGCACCTTTCCATATTTTCCAGCTATTTACATGTGCTGGTCAGTGATTAGATTGTTTCATCTCACAGGGCAAAATAATATGGGAATAGTTTTTATTCAAATTATTCTGAATTTATTTTTCCATTTAACTATATGTCATTTGTTTTAACTGCCAAGAGAATATATTTTTCAGAACAAAAATGTATTTTTTAAACCTTTTTACTTCATGTTGTATGAGTTTTATTCACAGGAATAAAATTCTTACGCTTGCGCGGAACTGATGTACTACTGAACGTGTGTTTTGAAAAGATAACATTTTTAATGAATTTTTCAGAAAATAAAAAAAATATATAATCATGTGCTATGCTTCAGTGATTCATCGAACAACAATGCATCTCTGTAAAACTTTGGTTAGGCGAAAATTGAGTATTGCATGCAGTTTGGGTTGCCCCGTTACAGATAAGATGTGGAGGCTTTGGAGAGGGTGAGAAGAATGGTGCCTGAATTAGAGGGTTTTAGCCACATAGAGAGGTTGGGTAGATCTGGATTGTTTTCTCTGGAACATTGGAGGTTGAGGGCAGACACAAAATGCTGGAGTAACTCAGTGGGGCAGGCAGTATCTCTGGAGAGAAGGAATGGGTGACGTTTCGGATCGAGACCCTTCTTCAGACTGATGTCAGGGGAGGTGGGCGGGACAAAGATCGAATGTAGTCGGAGACTGGAGGGGAGAACTAGGAAGGGGGACAGGGTTGGAGAGAGAGAGAAAGCAGGTGTAGACTACCCAAGCGAAATATGAGGTGCTGTTCCTCCAATTTGCGCTGGGCCTCACTCTGACAATGGAGGAGGCCCAGGACAGAAAGGTCAGATTGGGAATGGGAGGGGGTTAAATTGGAGGTTGAGGGGAGACATGATAGAAGTATATAAAATTATGAGAAGCGTAGATAAGGTAGACAAGGCAGAACATTTTTCCTATGTGGAAATGTGCAACTTTAGAGCTATAAGGTTAGAGAGGGAAAGTTTAATGTAGATGTGTGGGGCAATTGTTTTACACAGTGAGTAGTGTGGGCCTGGAACACATTGCCATGGGTGGTGGTGGAGGCAGATACGATAGTGGTGTTTAAGAGGCTTTTAGATAGACCCATGAAAGTGCAGGGAATGGGGGTATATTGGAAATGTACAGGCAGATGAGATCAGTTTAACTTGGCATCATGTTTGGCACAAACATCATGGGGCCATTCCTGTCCTGTACTTCTCTATCTCTCTATATCTATACTGAAACTTATCTTGTTTATTTCTATGTGTGTGTGTGTGTGTGAGCGTGCGTGTCTGTTCGAATGATCCCAGAACTATGCCAAAATGGTACATGACAATGCTACAGTTTTTGCACCACCTTTCCCACTATTGTCCTGTGGTGGTCTGTGTCAAGTTTCATTCAGGTTGATGTTATATTTCACAAGTTATTGACATTTAAAACTTTACAAACCCCCACTTTGAGAGCAATTGCTGGCAGATTCTGTCAGTTTGCAGCTATGACGTCACAATGGGATCTCATTTACATAAGCTGCCAATCAACAGTGTTCCACCCAACAATGACATCACAATGGGATCTCATTTACATAAGCTGCCAATCAGCAGTGTTCCACCTAACAATGACATCACAATGGGATCTCATTTACATAAGCTGCCAATCAACAGTGTTCCACCCAACAATGACATCACAATGGGATCTGATTTACATAAGCTGCCAATCAACAGTGTTCCACCCAGTGCAATGAGAGATGTGTTACATTGTTGTTAGGAGAGGGAGGGAGTGGAGGAGGGGAGGAGGAAAGGGGAGAGAAGAGGGAGGGTGACGAGGAGGGGGGGAGGGGAGATTGTATGAGCCGAGCCTGCGCAGTTGAGGGCTATGGGTGAGTGGTGGAATATTGCGTTGGGGCAACGGGTTACATTGGGGGAACGGGTGAGTGGTGGAATATTGCGTTGGGGCAACGGGTTACATTGGGGGAACGGGTGAGTGGTGGAATATTGCGTTGGGGCAACGAGGCCCAACGGCTCCCACATGGTCTAGTGTTCTATAAAAATCAAACAATTATAAAAATCAGATTAACTTTAAGACACAAAATTCACATCATGGAGAGTTCTCCGTTGCATTTGCTGAGTATGGATCTGCTCCTTAATAGAGTTGCACATAAGATCCACTCCTCACATTTACCTCCATCACCCTGCAAAGGTGTTGTTACAATTGTACAAGTCATTGGTGAGAATGCACTTGGATTAGAGTGTGCCATTCTGCTTATCCAGCTTGAGCAATGATGTGTAGGAAGGAACTGCAGATGCTGGTTTATGCTGAGGATAGACTCAATATGCCGGAGTAACTCAGCAGGTCAGGCAGCATCTCTGGAGAAAAGGAATCGGTAATATTTTGTGTTAAGACCCTTCACCTTCCCCACAGCCAACAATGGACCATTGTGGGCTCCACCTTTCCTTGATCTTCATTGCTGGCTTTGATTTTTTCCTTTTGCATACCTTTCACTCATTTGTTCCTTGTACCTCTTCGTGCCTTCAGACTGAAGAAGGGTCTCAACCCGAAATGTCACCTATTCCTTCACTGTATAGGTGCTGCCTGATCGAGAGCTCGGATAACTTCTCCGCTGCTGCAGTGAGCAGTATATTGAGAATGAGCATGAATTTGTAGCTGCCACCTGGAACGATCTCCAAGGAGAGGGCAGCCCAAGAGTCTTTATGGAGGATGCCAAGTAGCTCTGTGGTGAATTCCTACGGCTATGAATTAATGAATGAATAGTTTATTGTCATTTGTGACAGGTCACAGTGACATTCTGAAGACCCAAGGTATGCAAATAGTCACCACATAAGGGCTCTGACAAAGTTACAAAGTATACACTCCCGTCCCGCCACAATGCCCCCCCCCCCCCCCCCCCCCCCCGCACCAGTGTTCCTTCCCTCCCTAACACTATGTCTTTGTCCCTTCCCCCAAGGCCTCCCTGTTCAGTGCTTAAAAAATAGTACTGTCATTCGAATTCAAATGTTCTGGAGTCTTAGTCCAGAGACTGAGAGACTGTATTCAAGTCCTAGTTTCAGAGTTGGGATAAAGGATTTTGGTGAGCTGGCATCAACAAAGATTAATGGCTGAAGAGTGTTTTGGGATTTTCTGATTGTATTTCGAGATACAGCGTAGAAACAGGCCCTTCAGCCCATCGAGTCTGTGCTGACCAACGATCACCGGTACTCTAGTTCTACACACAAGGGAGAATTTACAGAAGCCAATTAACCAACAAACCTTTGGTGTGTGGGAGGAACATCCCAACTTACGATTCACCCCTACTCACCTGTTTCTCCGTTATCCCCGTTTCACATCCAACATACTAAGAGCAATTTACAGAGGCCAATTAATCTACAAACCTGCACATCTTTGGAATGTGTGGAGGAAACCAGCGCCCCTGGAGACAGCACCCATAGTCAGGATCGAACCTGCGTCACTGTGCCGCCCCCGTGAAAGATAACCTGCAACTACTTGTTTTGAAAGCATCTAAAGCTTTGTTGTGTTGATATAACCTGTGGCATTTAAGACGGCAGCAGGTCGGCCACATTCCGCAAGTGTGGCGCACCTGGAACTAATGTTTGGCTCAAAGCATTGCCAAGCTAATTACCATCTCTTGACCTCCAGCTGGGCTGAGGAACGAACAGCTTCCAGGCATCTTCAGTTTCAAAAGGGAGTTTTAAGATGTCTGTGGGCTATGGGAGAGTCTGCGGATCTAATGTTTTGGGACTTTTCTGCTGCCAAATGTGGAATTGGAGAGTTGTGCAGTATAGAACTGGCTCTTTGACCCATCCATCACTGTTGATCGTTCATCAACACTAATCCCATTTGCTCGCATTAAATCCTTCTATGCCTTGACTACTTAAGTCCCTGTCTAAATAGCTTTTGAACGTAATGATTGAATCAGACTCCACCACCTCCTCAGGCAGCAAGTTCCAAATATTAACCACTCTTTGTGTAAAAAACATTCCCCTCAACTCCCCTTTAAAACTTCTCCCTATCATCTTAAACCCGTGTCTTCTTGATTTGGATACACCTACCACTGACAAATACATTGTGACTATCTGAAGGGACTCTACCCGAAACGTCACCCATTCCTTCCCTCCAGAGATGCTGCCTGCCCCGCCGAGTTACTCCAGCATGTTGTGTATCTTCAGTTTAAACCAGGGTCTGCAGTTGCTTCCCAAAATTGTCACTCTCTGTTCCTATCTATGCTCCATTTTTAATTATAAACACAAAGGACTTATGTTTGCATTAGGTGAACTCTAAGCCTCGCAAACACGTGGCTCCAAACAAAGTGTGTAGGATTAATTCTTTTTTTTTTTTGTTTTTTTGTTTGTTTCGTTTTGTTTATTTTATTAGAAGTTAATACAGTACAAAACAGTCCAGTGGAACCTAATTTTAGGTGCCAACTATGTAATACCATAATCCATTCTATGTACAAACTCTAGTTTTATGTTATGAGAAGGAAGTAAGCAAGACAAGAAAAAGAAAACAATAGAAAGAGGAAAAGGATTAATTAATTTTTAATGATCGGGCGATTAAATGACGGAAACAATGGAGGAATGTGTTTTTTTGTTCGGACATGGAATGAAGTTTGTAAGACATTGTAAGAGTGATGGAGCCATCCAACAGAAGCAGGGAGTGGCTCTTGGCAGCAAATATTTATTGGCCCCATAAAAAAAGCAGAACATGTGTAGGAAGGAACTGCAGATGCTGGTTTAAACCGAAGGTAGACACAAAATGCTGGAGTAACTCAACGGGACAGGCGGCATCTCTGGAGAGAAGGAATGGGTGACATTTCGGGTCTTGCTTTCTCTCAAGGTGGCGCAGCGGTAGAGTTGCTGCCTTGCAGCGCTGGAGTCCCGGGTTCGATCCCGACTACAGGTCTGTACGGAGTTTGTACGTTCTCCCAGTGGCCTCTGTGGGTTTTCTCCGAGGTCTTCGGTTTCCACCCCCAATCCAAAGACGTGAAGGTATGTAGGTAAATTGGCTTGGTATAAATGTAAAATTAGCCCTAATGCATGTAGGATAGGGCTAATGTGCGGGGATCGCTGGTCGGCGCGGGCTCGGTGGGCCCAAGGGTAACTATAAACTAAAAGATGCTGCCTGTTCCGCTGAGTTACTCCAGCTATTTGTGTCTAAAAACCAGAACATGTTAACTCATTAGAATCATTAACCTATTGCCAAGCCAATGGGCTTTGATCAATCTGTACATCTATTCTCCATCCCATTTCAATGATTATTCGCTAAGATGCTGAGCCTGGGCCCTAGCGGGTCGGAGGTGGGTCAACTAAGCCCACAGCCAACTGCCCGCAGCTGGGGCCTGGTGGTTCGGCGTCACGGAGATGTCCGGAGAGGACCTGGCGGTGAAAGTGGAGAGGTTGGTGTGGCGGTCAATGATGGCGATAGACGAGGATGGACTCGTAGGAAGTGAGGACGCCGTTGTCGGGGGAGGAACAGTGGGGACCCCGCGTTGGGGGGGGACTACCGTGAGCAGCGGGAGGGGTGGAGAACAAAGGGGGATCTAGCGCGGGGGGTTTGTAACTTTGTTAGTGCCCATTATGGGCCACTATTTGCATACCTTGGGCATGTAAGTGAAGAATTTCACCGTGACTTTTCACATGTGACAATAAAGCTCAATATATAAACTCAGGTTTCCGATAATAAATAGTTGGACACCTGATATTCCTTGATAGGGATTAAGGATCAATGGTCAGCAGCCATGTGACATGTGCAAGTTTCTGGATGCAATCTTTCCCTTCAATAGACAATAGACAATAGGTGCAGGAGTAGGCCATTCGGCCCTTCAAGCCAGCACCGCCATTCAATGTGATCATGGCTGATCATCCCCAATCAATACCCCGTTCCTGCCTTCTCCCCATATCCCCTGATTCCGCTATCCTTAAGAGCCCTATCTAACTCTCTCTTGAAAGCAACCAGAGAACCTGCCTCCACCGCCCTCTGAGGCAGAGAATTCCACACTCACCACTCTCTGTGAGAAAAAGTGTTTCCTCGTCTCCGTTCTAAATGGCTTAATCTGTGGCCCCTGGTTCTGGACTCCCCCAACATCGGGAACATGTTTCCTGCCTCTATCGTGTCCAAGCCCTTAACAATCTTATATGTTACATCCAGGAGCAGCCCAGTTAATGTCCATCGGTTTGAGAGACAATGTCTGTTCCTGGTTTTCAAGCACTCTGCCTATGTTTCTAGTCAGCTTGTAACCTACAATGAACTCCCATTAATCCAGTATTTATACATCCAGAATTCTCACGCAACCAGCAAACATTTTCTAAGAGCAGTAAGTAACTTTATGCATAAAAGTCTATGCATGACCTAGATAAGATTGTTTTGTTTTTATGAATATAATCTCGAACAGTGAATTTTATTTATTTCATGTGTTATGCAAAACAGGTGTGAAAATACATTTTTGGTTTATATACATCAGGGCAGTGCAGTTGCTGGCGGATTAGCAACAAACAACCTCTTTGAAGTTTTGACACTTCACAAGACAGTGTGAACTGTGTTGCTTGGGCTGTGTTTTTCATTGATACAGTTTAGCCCTAAAATATAAAATTGCAATGTAAAACATTGTTATTTAAAAGGGTAAGGAGATGAATAGTTTGGCAATTTATTTAAAGATGTAATATAAATACATTAGAGTCATAGACAGAAAGGTCAGTGTTCAAGTTCAAGTTCAAGTTCAAGTTCAAGTGAGTTTATTGTCATGTGTCCCTGTATAGGACAATGACATTCTTGCTTTGCTCCAGCACACAGAACATAGTAGGCATTTACTACAAAACAGATAAGTGTGTCCATATACCATAATATAAATATATACACACATGAATAAATAAACTGATAAAGTGCAAATAACAGTGTGGGAATGGGAAGGAGAATTGAAGTGTTTGGCAAATGTTTCAGGGTGTCTGTATGCTGTTGTGTATCAGCGTAGGAGGAGCAAGGAGCAACGTTCAATGCTGGACCTCACAGAGCACCTCACCACCTGATGCAACATGGCCACTGACTCCGACTCTGCCTCGGGAATGTTCGGTGGTGTTGTGACAACAGTGTGGAGTTTGCTTTTGTGGTTAACATAAACAATTGACGCTTTGTTAAATCCACACAGTTCCAAGGAAGCTGCAATCATCATAGAAGATAGCACGACCAACTGACAAAGCACAATACACTTCTCAGCTGACTGTTGAGTCCCTGCATGTAACTACAGATTTCCACACACTGGCGGTTATTATTCAATATTAACTCCAGGTGTAAGGCAGCACTCCTCGCACAATCCAACAGCTCTGTTCAAACAAAGAGGGAAGTAACTGGCCCGAGAGAGAGAAAGTCAAGAGTTTTTATTGTCATTTGTCCCAGGCAGAACAATAAAATTCTCACTTGCAGCAGCCCAGCGGATTATGTAAACACATGTCCCCCACTATCTCAAAATGTGAAATTCACAGGAATTCAGTTCAGAACATTTGGAATATATTCAAGAAATTCTGCTGCAGGAATTTTTTATTTATTTTCGAATAACAAATGCTGTCCTCTGGCTGACTTTTGTACTATCAGTTCAGGCCCCGTATGAACAGCGCATTTTTTCGTGGTTTGAACAGACATGTAATATATAAATGTGAAAGTTACTAAATAGGCAAATTGGGAGGAGACAGGAGAGAATGCCAAGACTGAGATGAGTACACCGTCTGTACACTGGGCTGGCATGGGGCACAGCGCTAGGGTTGCTGCCTTAATATGCCCCTGTCCCGCTTAGGAAACCTGAACGGAAACCTCTGGAGACTTTGCGCCCCACCCAAGGTTTCCGTGCGGTTCCCGGAGGTTGCAGGTGGTTGCCGGAGGTTGCAGGTAGTGGAAGCAGGTAGGGAGACTGACAAAAACCTCCAGGAACCTCCGGGAACCGCGCGGAAAGGGCGCAAAGTTCAGGTTTCCTAAGTTTACAGCGCCAGAGTCCCGAGTTCGATCCTGACTAGGGGTGCTGTCTGTATTGAGTTAGCATGTTCTCCTTGTGACCACGTTAGTTTCATCTGAATGCTCCCACACTCCAATGATGTGTAGGTTTGTAGGTTCATAGAAACATGGTTTACCCGGGTGATTGCTGGTCGGCGCAGACTCAATGGGCCAAAGTACCTGCCTCCACATTGTATTTTAAAAACGAAAACACTGGAGGGTTAATTTATATACAGGAAGATGGAAGATTGAGGGAGGATTAAATTCCTTGCAGGAAAAGATGGAACAAAATGAAAGCAAGACTTCACACAAATCTTGCCTAAGATCAACATTTGGCAAGAAACTGAAACACAAAACACAACAAAAAAAAAGTACCAGTCCTCCACAATCCAATTTTAATCTTTTATTTTTGGAATCCTTAGACTTTAGAGATACAGCACAGAAACCGGCCCTTCGGCCCATCGAGTCTGTGCCGACCAGCAATCGCCCCGCACACAATACCATAGAACTTTATTAATCTCAAGTAATCTGCAAGATGCTTGAAACATGAAATTAAAGTGAATTAAAGATGATCCAGAACAAGGGGTCACAGTTTAAGGATAAGGGGGAAGTCTTTTATATAAGGGGCGACAGATAGCACAATGGGCTAAGAGTTCGGCTGGCGACCGGAAGGTAGCCGGTTCAAATCCCGCTTGGAGTGCATACTGTCGTTGTGTCCTTGGGCAAGACACTTCACCCACCTTTGCCTGTAATGGAATGTTACGGCGGCAGGCGCGGGCACACCGCGACGCCCTGTGTCTCCCTTTCAAGGGAGATGCTAAAAAAAATGCATTTCGTTGTCTCTGTACTGTACACTGACAATGACAATAAATTGAATCATCATCATCATCATCATCATCATCATTTTAGGACCAAGATGAGAAAAAGAAATTTCACACAGAGAGTGGTGAATCTGTGACATTCTCTGCCACAGAAGGTAGTTGAGGCCACAGTTCATTGGCTATATTTAAGAGGGAGTTAGATGTGGCCCTTGTGGCTAAAGGGATCGGGGGGTATGGAGAGAAGGCAGGTACAGGATACTGAGTTGGATGATCAGCCATGAACATATTGAATGGTGGTGCAGGCTCGAAGGGCCGAATGGCCTACTCCTGCACCTGTTTTCTATGTTTCTATGTTTAAAGTGTGGGTGTCTCTGGCAATGCCAGCATTTATTGTCTATCCCTTTTGGACTTTACCTTACACTAAACATTACCCAGTATCTATATATACACACACTGTGGACGGCTTGATTGTATTAATGTATACTCTTTCTGCTGACTGGATTACATGCAACAAAAGTGCTTTTCACTGCACCTTAGTACATGTGACAATAAACTAAATGTGATGTCGAGTTACTTTCTTGATCTGTTATATTTTTTCTGGAGAGGATACCTCCACCTCTGCTTAGTTTTCGTTTGGTTTAGAGATATGCCGTGGAAACAGGCCCTTCAGCCCACCGAGTCCGTGCTGAACAGTGAGCACCTGCGCACTCATGACAATTTAAAGTGGCCAATTAACCTACAAACCTGTGTTTAAGAAGGAACTGCAGATGCTGGAGAATCGAAGGTACACAAAAAAGCTGGAGAAACTCAGCGGGTGCAGCAGCATCTATGGAGCGAAGGAAATAGGCAACGTTTCGGGCCGAAACGTTGCCTATTTCCTTCACTCCATAGATGCTGCTGCACCCGCTGAGTTTCTCCAACCTACAAACCTGCATGTCTTTGGAGTGCGGGAGGAAACCGGAGCACCCGGAGAAAACCCACGTGGTCACAGGGAGAATGTGTAAACTCAATACAGACAGCACCCATAGTCTGGATCGAACCCGGGTTCCTGGCGCTGTGAGGCAGCAACTCTGTGCCACAGTGCCACTCCCTCCCTGTTAGGCAGGGAGATCCATGATTCAGACCCAGTGCCCATGTATTTCCAAGGCAGGATGATGCATGAGTTGGTGGGGGCAACCGGAATGTGATGTTGCTCCTTTGCAGCCGGTGCCCTTCCCTTTCTTGGTTGTAGACCTACAGGTTTCGGAGGTGATATTTAGCGGTCTGGCTGAAGAACCGTGGTGCATTTTACAAGTGTAGATACGGAGAGGTGGTAGGGGAAGGAATTTTCAGACAGTACTCAGGAATTCCTTGAAAAATGCCCAAATTTATTATGCATTATTAAAAGGCATACAGATGAAAGGCCAGTTAAACCAGCAAAAATGTTACATTGTGCATTCACAATAAATCATATTCTAATAAAGAATAACAAACTCAAGTTTGAACTATTTCCCAACTACGCAAATAGCAAAGCCTGCCATGACAGATTTTTTTTTTTTTTTTCCAGGATTCAGGAATAAATACAAGAAAAGGTGATGATATCTCAAATCCAAGGGCAATGTCCGATTCGCTTTGCAACATCATTGTACACAAATGATCAAAACTTATTCATCTGTGGCAAGCAACAGTTGCAAATACTGCTGGGCTAACACCAAATTAGATATCATGTTGTTCAAGTTTGAAATAACCAATTTCAGTGTGACCAAATTACAAACCTAATCTGAGGAAAGACATTCTTGCCATAGAGGGAGTACAGAGAAGGTTCACCAGACTGATTCCTGGGATGTCAGGACTTTCATATGAAGAAAGACTCGGCTTGTGCTTGCTAGAATTTAGAAGATTGAGGGGGGGGGGATCTTATAGGGGGATCTTATAAAATTCTTAAGGGGTTGGACAGGCTAGATGTAGGAAGATTGTTCCCGATTTTGGGGAAGTCCAGAACAAGGGGTCACAGTTTAAGGATAAGGAGAAAATCTTTTAGGACCGAGATGAGAAAAACATTTTTCACACAGAGAGTGGTGAATCCCTGGAACTCTCTGCCACAGAGGGTAGTTGAGGCCAGTTCATTGGCTATATTTAAGAGGGAGTTAGATGTGGCCCTTGTGGCTAAAGGGATCAGAGGGTATGGAGAGAAGGCAGGTATGGGATACTGAGTTGGATGATCAGCCATGATCATATCGAATGGCGGTGCAGGCTCGAAGGGCCGAATGGCCTACTCCTGCATCTATTTTCTATGTTTCTATGTTTCTAAAAGACACAACATGCCTGGGATGACTGTATTATCCTGAAATTAGTTATTGGAAGAATAGCTTAGTTCTGAGATCGGGTGTCAATATATAGCATTCTCAGAAAGGTTAGAAATAGAACAAAGCTCATTTTGAAATGACTAGTAACTTAATTAGTAACTTGACAAGTGCACCCACTCCTGCCCTCATTGGCCATTTGTGGGCATTACCAGATTTAGATTGGTCATTTGGTCACACTGAAATTGGTTATTTCGAACTTGAACTACATGATATTCAACATAGACAACTTTCTACTCAACTGATTCCTGACAACATTATTTCCGGGCAGGGTTCGTTCAACGTTGAGGATCAGAGCAAAAGTCGAGTTGTTTTACAAATAATAATAAGCATCTTGTTTCCATACGTTGGAGCAGAACGGAAGAGGCTGACCAAATGTCCCATTTCTCTTCTGGACCTATGGCAAGGAATACCCACGGGATACATCCATGGAGCTTATCTCCATGAAACAATTTGGAGCTGAGAGGAACGACTTTGGAAGTATAAAAACACCTTCCAAAAGATTAATTGGAAACATCAGAGAAAATTTAAAATCTTGGGATTTCATGGCACTGAAGCAGCTTAATCGGCCCATCTTTTTCAGGATGGACAGAGGGGAATTGAGACTAAAAGCTTACTTTACACTTTTCTTTATCTGCAGATTTACGAGCCAGTTCCCAATTTTATCTATTATTGCAAAATTATACCAATGTTGCCATGGCAGATTATTCGTTGCTTGCCGTTATATTGTTTTAAAGAATCATAAAGCACAACGGACTTGTACGGTGTTAAACCTGAATTCTCCGATATCCTAAAGCAAAATGCAGGCAAGCAAAACAGCCTTTGCAAGCAAAACACACTGATGCAGTGTAATTAAATCAGATCTACACAAAACAAAATACAAAATATATATTCATATCTCAGATAGACACAAAATGCTGGAGTAACGCAGCGGGTCAGGCAGCATCTCTGGAATGCTGAAAAGGAATAGGTGACGTTTTCAGGTCGAGACCCTTCTTCAGACTGAGAGTCTCGTCTTAGAGAAACTAAAGGTATGAAGAGGAACAAAGAACAAATGTATGAAAGATTTGCAAAAGGACAAATCAAAGCCGGCAACAATGATCAAGGAAAGGTGGAGCCCACAATGGTCCATTGCTGGCTGTGGAGACAGTTGAACAATGGATCCTTTTGCATTCCTGTCATTTATTTGATCTTTGTCCCTCTTCTCAGACTGACAAAGTTTGTCAACCCGCAACGTCACCTATTCCTTTCCCCCCAGAGATGCTGCCTGACCCGCTAGAGTTACTCCAGCATTTTGTATCGATCTTCGGTGTAAACCGGCATCCGGAGTTCCTTCCAACCTATTCACATCTCAGATTGTTTGACAATCAACGATCTATTTCACAGAAATTATAATTTAAAAGTTCCGCTTTAACCTGATCCACACATCTGTCACAGATCTGTAGAAAAGGGCGCTGCTTAGTCCCCAAATACATTGACAAAGAGAAAATTCATGGCGTAAGTTGTAGAAAATATGGTCCCATGTATAAATAATGAACCAAAAACAAGGCAGATAAATTGGAAATCTAATAACAAGGAAAACAAGTTTTGAGACCAATCTTTCCTTGCTTGAGACCCAATTGTTTATAAGCATCCACATAATGGATGAAGGTATCCCAAACCTACCAATGATGTTTTGGTGTGCTACGCTCTCTTGAACCATCTCAAACTGTAAAACTATTCTTGGCATCTGCCCAAAATCGGAAAAGCCCCGTTATGGAGCTGATAAATATTAGTGGTGTAAAGATAGAACATTGGCGGTATGAGCTGAGAAAATCCATATCACATTTCTCATCTGGCTTAAGAAAGTTTCTGAAATGATTTAAACGGGACCGTTGTATGAAGTTGTCATGAAGCGATTTCTGGCAGTCTCACATTACCTGTAATTGAAAGTCTTTTTTTGAACTTTGAAAGGAATTGAATGTACTTATTTATCAGTGAAACACACCGGCTGAAAATAAAGTGTTTGTAATACAAGGAGGAATCGTTAAGGCAGTGTATCGAATTAATTTGCTAAATTCACCACCTATATTCTGGGCAATAATATCTGTAATTGTGCAAAATATCCAGTTTTCAGGATAACACATTTGATACACCAGGGAGGGTATTATAGTTGGAATACTAATACCTTTGTTACCATGAGATGTTACTGGACATGTATTAATTAGTAACCAGGACTTGCATCCATTCCAGCTGATTTATCTGTGTGGGTTTGAATGTTAACAGGCCTCTGTAAATTGTCCCCAGTGTGTGTGTGGAGGGATGGGCAAATGGAATAACATAGAACTAGGGTGATCGATGGTCGGCATGGACTCTGTGGTCCTTCCATCCATGCTGTATCTCTCAATTAAACTAAATTCAATCAATCAATATTAATAGAGTGTTATCCTCAAGCATAGTTTACCATGCAATGGAATTCAAGAGCTGAGACTTACTGATGCAAGAACATGTTCAGAAAACTGAGAATGATCAAGAATGTGGTTGCGTTCTTGTCATGTCCTTATGCACATCTTTGCAATGTGTGCACATCTTTGCAATTCAGGAATGAGGCATCGGAATAATTCTATGCCCTCACCAAGCTCAGTAGTGGTACGTTAGACTGTTCTGGCTCACACCCGATAGAAAATTAAGAATCAATATTTGATCTTTGTTTGGTAAAGAAAAAGCTAGTTCTTGATCAGTTCCTTTGCTCATCGACGAGTCAATCAGTTCAGTTTAGGGATACAGCGCAGAAACAGGCCCTTCGGCCCATTAAATCCTAGACAACCAGCGATCCCCATTACACTAACACACACTACACACTAGGGACAATTTACAATTTTTATCGAAGGCAATTAACCTACAAACCTGAACGGCTTTGGAGTTTTGGAGGAAACTAAATAGCTCAGAGAAAACCCACACGGTCAAGGGGAGAACGTACAAACCCTGTACAGACAGCACCCCTAGTCAGGATTGAACCTGGGTCTCTGGCGCTGTAAGGCAGCAACTCTACATCTATGCCACCGTGCCACTCGAATTCTCAGTAGCTAGAGCTAAGAGCTCAGGTACAATTATACTATCTTCGTTGAT
Source organism: Leucoraja erinaceus (assembly GCF_028641065.1). Taxonomy (NCBI): domain Eukaryota; kingdom Metazoa; phylum Chordata; class Chondrichthyes; order Rajiformes; family Rajidae; genus Leucoraja; species Leucoraja erinaceus. The sequence continues at coordinate 4,229,428 of NC_073408.1, read as the reverse complement.
GTCTTGTATTTGGGCGATAAGTGAATAAGTAAACACATCTGTCCTTTGAAATACTCTGCTACTGTCTGCCAACCAAACTAAAAGGGACACTTCATTGGTTGTAAAGGAGGTGGAGATCTCCTTCTGAAAGGAGTTAAAGAAATGGCAAAATACTGTAAGAATCACAAGTCTGTGGGAATACTGGACGAGGAAGAGAATGCAAGATGGTTATCTCACGATGTTGGATGTGAAACATTACATCAGCAGTGAAAGTCATGAGCTTAGCAGGTGAGTACATGTTAAACCATTCCTAATATAAGGTACACATTCATTCCACAGGAGTGATGAAGACGGGAAGGTCCGAGTCCAGAATGAACCATATTCCTAGGATGTGGCATTGCGGGGGTTTGACCCCGAGCCAACCCGTCCTTTCTTCAAGAGATGCCTTATCTGTAAATGCACAAACATATTCACAATAAGCTTTAATAAAATCATTTCTCATGCTGAATTACAGTGCCGCATAGACAATAAGCAAATCAATGTCAAGGTCAAAGACCTGCTGCTTTCAATAGAAGGTGCATCTGGGAGAAGGGTATATTTCCACAGGGTTCTTAAGCCAAACAGGTGGCAGCATTGCAGTGCACTTGGTCGTAAGAAGAATAAGGGGTAGGCCATTTAGAACTGAGATGAGGAAAAACCTTTTCACACAGAGAGTTGCGAATTTGTGGAATTCTCTGCCACAGAAGGCAGTGGAGGCCGATTCACTGGATGCATTCAAAAGAGAGTTAGATAGAGCAGGGATGAGCACGATATTCCCAAAGGGAATCTTAACCCTAATGAGTCCCCACTCTTAACACTCCCCTACACACACCAGGGACAATTTACACTTAATCCAAGCCAATTAACCTGCAAACCTGTACACCTTTGGAATGTGGGAGGAAACCAAAGAGCTCGGAGAAAACCCACGCGGTCACGGGGAGAACGTGCAAACTCCACCCAGACAGCACCCGTGGTCAGGATCGAACCCTGGGTCTCTGGCAGTGCAAGGGCTGTAAAGCAGCAACTCTACCGCCGTGCCACCCTAATCCTCTTCCTCACCTGATCTCCCAGTTCCCCTGGCTGCACCAGGTGGATGGGTTGGTCATTCTCCAGGTTTCGGATGCTGGGGTCTGCCCCGTGGTACAAAAGCAGTTTAATTATTTTCTCCTGGTTTCTCTCATTGTGAAGACCAGCAGCCATGTGCAAAACGGTATTACCATGAGCCTAGGAGAAAGCAAAAAATAAATTGTCATTTCTATATGTTAAGTTACTAAATCTTACTTAACACCGCTGAGTTTCTCAAGTACTTTGTATTTTATAGAAACATAGAAATTAGGTGCAGGAGTAGGCCATTCGGCCCTTCGAGCCTGCACCACCATTCAATATGATCATGGCTGATCATCCAACTCAGTATCCCGTACTTGCCTTCTCTCCATACCCCCTGATCCCCTTAGCCACAAGGGCCACATCTAACTCCCTCTTAAATATAGCCAATGAACTGGCCTCAACTACCCTCTGTGGCAGAGAGTTCCAGAGATTCACCACTCTCTGTGTGAAAAAAAAGTTCTTCTCATCTCGGTTTTAAGGATTTCCCCTTTATCCTTAAGCTGTGACCCCTTGTCCTGGACTTCCCCAACATCGGGAACAATCTTCCTGCATCTAGCCTGTCCAACCCCTTAAGAATTTTGTAAGTTTCTATAAGATCCCCTCTCAATCTTCTAAATTCTAGAGTAGAGTATAAACAAGTCTATCCAGTCTTTCTTCATAAGACAGTCCTGACATCCCAGGAATCAGTCTGGTGAACCGTCTCTGCACTCCCTCTGTGGCAATAATGTCCTTCCTCAGATTTGGAGACCAAAACTGTACGCAATACTCCATGTGTGGTCTCACCCAAGACCCTGTACAACTGCAGTAGAACCTCCCTGCTCCTATTGCTCCTGCATGAGCCTAACTTGCATGAATGTTTAATGTAAGCTATTTAATCACCTCGGAAATAATTGAGGCAAGTTATTGGGCTCAGTTGCCTGAACAAGCCTTGCAGCAGTCATTAGGTTTTGGTGGCAGAAGGGACTGCAGATGCTGGAATGTATAGCAAGGGAAAAGAAAAGCTGCTGGAGGAACTCAGCAGGTCAAGCAGCAACTGAGGAGGCAGAAGGGTCTCAACCCGGAAAGTCATCCATTCCTTCTCTTCAGAGACGCTGCCTGTCCAGTTGACTTACTCCAGCATTTTGTGTCTACCTGCGGAGGGGAATGGAACGACCATGTTTCAGGTAGAGCCCCTTAATCTAGATAGACAAAAATGCTGGAGAAACTCAGCAGGTGAGGCAGCATTTATGGAACAAAGGAAATAGGCAACGTTTCGGGTCGAAACCCTTGGGTTTCGTCCCGAAACGTTGCCTATTTCCTACGCTCCATAGATGCTGCCTCACCCGCTAAGTTTCTCCAGCAATTTTGTCTTCCCTTTGGGTGAAAAAGCCTTAATGGTAACCTACTCAATTCCCAGAGGTTGTGGCTTCAGGTGCCACCCCGAGTACAAATCTTGTGCAGTACCAAGGCAATGATGCAGGGAGAACTTGTTAACACTAGTCAGGAACAGATACCTTTAATCTAGATCTTTGTTTCCTCCCTCACTCCAAAGATGTACAGATTTGTAGGTTGTTGTTATAAATGTGAATTGTCCCTAGAGTGTGTAGTGTGCGGGGATCGGTGGGCTCGAAGGGCCTGTTTCCACGCTGTATCTCTAAACGAAACTAAACTATGGACATGGGAAAACCTCTTAGTTCACTCTAACATTGCGGAAATCTGGCATGGTGTGGCCTTGATGTAATTTCAGTATTTCAGACCCATCATAAGTGGATATCACATAAATGCCCACTGGTAAAGATCAGCCATGATCACATTGAATGGCGGTGCTGACTCGAAGGACCGAATGGCCTACTCCTGCACCTCTTGTCTATTGAAACACCTTGGGTGGAGAACAGATTCCAAGCTAACCGGAGGCAAATCCACACGTCATTGGGAAGTGGGAGGAAACCGGTGCCCTGTCCCACGGTACGAGTTCATTGCAAGAGTTCTCCCGCGTTTGCCCTGATTCGAACTCGGAGATTTACGGTAATGGCCACTCGTCGATACTCGGGGCTCTCGTGGACATTTTTCAACATGTTGAAAAATCTTCACAAGTCTTCCCGTGCTGACCTGCCGTTAGCGAGTCTTCCCGAGTACCTGCCGTTAGCGGCGTTTCGAGCCACTAAGAGACGTCCCCGAGCTCCGACGTACCCGCTACGTTCATTCTCCGTGCTTACCACGAGTTTGATTTTTTTTTTTTAAACTCGGGAGAGCTCTTGGAATGAACTCGTACTGTGGGACAGGGCCATTAGGAAACCCATGCGGTCACAGGGAGAACATGGAAACTCCACACAAACACACACACAGATGGCACCCGAGGTCAGGATTGAACCCGGGTCTCTGGCGTTGAGAGGCCGCACCTGCGCTGGCCAAAATATAAATTACAAGTCTTTTATTTAAACATTAAACTATTAAAGAATCTAACCAAAGTGTTGTCCCACTATAGTCATATCATGTTACGAGTGGACGTTGCTAACATCACAAACCTTCATGTTGATAAATTCGGGTGAGCAGAAGATGTCACTGAGTTTGAGGAAGTAATCCAGTAACAGCAGGTTCCCTTCCTGAACGGCAAAGTGCACCACGGTCTTGTTGCTCTTCACCTCCTGTTTAGAGAAAGGAGAACAGTTGACTTGGACAATTGTTGCTGAGGATGTTCCTGGTTCAGAGCAACACTACACGTCTCAGTGCATTGTTGCAAATGCTACGCGTCAGCCTCACCATTAGAGTCACAGAGTAATAATAGTGTGGAAACAGCCAACATGTCCCGGCTACACTAGCCCCACCTGCCTGCGCTTGGCCCATATCCCTCCAAACCGGTCCGATCCAAGTAACTGTCTAACTGTTTCTTAAACGTTGGGATAGTCCCAGCCTCAACTACCTCATCTGGCAGCTTGTTCCATACACCCACAACCCTTTGTGTGAATGAAAGAACTTCAGAGACGTTGGAGAATCAAAGGTAAACAAAATTGCTGGAGAAACTCAGCCGGGTGCTGCAGCATCTATGGAGCGAAGGAAATAGGCAACGTTTCGTCCCGAAACGTTGCCTATTTCCTTCGCTCCATAGATGCTGCCACACCCGCTAAGTTTCTCCAGCAATTTTGTCTTCCCTTTGGGTGAAAAAGCCTTGATGGTAACCTACTCAATTCCCAGAGGTTGTGGCTTCAGGTGCCATCCCGAGTACAAATCTTGTGCAGTACCAAGGCAATGATGCAGGGAGAACTTGTTAACACTAGTCAGGAACAGTCTGAAGAAGGGTTTCGGCCCGAAACGTCGCCTATTTCCTTCGCTCCATAGATGCTGCTGCACCCGCTGAGTTTCTCCGACAATTTTGTGTACCCAGGAACAATTAAACCTTCTGGTGCAACATTCCTAGAATAGTTGGGTCATTGAGTCATTCAGCACAGGAACATTTTGTCCATGCTGACCATGCTACGCTAGTCCCACATGCCCACACTAGTCACATATCTCTCAAAACCTTTCCTATCCATGTACCTGCCTAAATCTCTATATAATTAAAAGTCTCATCTTGTATATCTTGCCATAGAGGGAGTACAGAGAAGGTTCACCAGACTGATTCCTGGGATGTCAGGACTTTCATATGAAGAAAGACTGGATAGACTCGGCTTGTACTCGCTAGAATTTAGAAGATTGAGGGAGGATCTTATAGAAACTTACAAAATTCTTAAGGGGTTGGACAGGCTAGATACAGGAAGATTTGAGTATAGGAGCAGGGAGGTTCTACTGCAGTTGTACAGGGTCTTAGTGAGACCACACCTGGAGTATTGCGTACAGTTTTGGTCTCCTAATCTGAGGAAAGACATTCTTGCCATAGAGGGAGTACAGAGAAGGTTCACCAGACTGATTCCTGTGATGTCAGGACTGTCTTATGAAGAAAGACTGGATAGACTTGGTTTATACTCTCTAGAATTTAGAAGATTGAGAGGGGATCTTATAGAAACTTACAAAAGTCTTAAGGGGTTGGACAGGCTAGATGTAGGAAGATTGTTCCCGATGTTGGGGAAGTCCAGAACAAGGGGTCACACAGTTTAAGGATAAGGGGGAAATCTTTTAGGACTGAGATGAGGAAAACATTTTTCAAACAGAGAGTGGTGAATCTGTGGAATTCTCTGCCACAGAAGGTAGTTGAGGCCAGTTCATTGGCTATATTTAAGAGGGAGTTAGATGTGGCCCCTGTGGCTAAAGGGATCAGGGGGTATGGAGAGAAGGCAGGCACCGGATACTGAGTTGGATGATCAGCCATGAACATATTGAATGGTGGTGCAGGCTCGAAGGGCCGAATGGCCTACTCCTGCACCTATTTTCTCTGTTTCTATGTTTCTATCACAACGGGGGCCAAATGGGTCCACGGGTCACCATAACTGGGACCCAATGGGTCGTTTAGAGTCGTCTAAATGCTGTTATAGTGTCTGCCTTCGCTATTTCCTCTGGCAGCTTATTCCATGCACCCACCATCTTCAGTGTGAAAAATCTACCTCTTAGGTTGCTATTCATTCTTTCCCCTCTCACCTTAAACTCATGCCCTCTAGTTCTTGATTCCCCTCCCCTGGGAAAGGGACTTTGTGTATTCACACATCTATCCCCATCATCATTTGCAGCAAACTTAAAATCTCATTTAAAAAAAAAATATTTAGAGACACCTCTCCAAATAAAACTGGCAATCAATGTAAATTGCCCATGTTATGATGACTGCAAAAAGGCTAATGTTTGGAAAACAGTGAAGAAACCTTTGTTTCTAGCCTGGCTGGAGTGTATACAGATTAACAACATAATATTTGAGAAAACTTCCCCATGCAAGTGCCAGCAAGTATAAAAGGAATGGGTGACGTTTCGGATCGAGACCCTTCTTCAGTTCTCTGGATGCTTTCAAGGGGGAGCTAGATAGGGCTCTTAAAAAGAGCGGAGTCAGGGGATATGGGGTGAAGGCAGGAACGGGGTACTGATTGGGGATGATCAGCCATGATCACATTGAATGGCGGTGCTGGCTCGAAGGGCCAAATGGCCTACTCCTGCTTGTCTATTGTCTATTGTCAGTCTTGACCCGAAACATCACATATTCCTTTTCTCTACAGATGCTGCCTGACCCGCTGAGTTACTTACCAGCATTTTGAGTCTATCTTTTTTTTTTAGTTGGGTAGTTCTTCTAAACAAGTTACCTGGCTGATTATTAAGGCTCCCATTTCTATCAGTTGCCGTATGCAGGCCTCCAGTTGCTTAGCTTTACTCTGCAGCTCATCTTGCCTCTGTGGTATCAGGTCAGGATCATAAAAGAGTTCCCGATAAACGGAGTTGTGAGAGATAACTGCGCAATGCAAAGGGGTGAGACCTGAAACACAAGAACGGGAGGTTAATTCCATGGCTGGCAGGCAGGCAGGCAAACAGCAACAAAACCATGAACATGACAACAACATCAAAACCACTAAACCGACTGAGCCGCATGTTCGAGCATGTGATGGAAAACTGACGACGTTGGGGCAATTATTGGCTTTCACTGTGCCATGAATTATTTAGCCATTGTTACGCTCCCAGTGATATCTTGGAGGAGGAGAGGTTGTATAGGTTTCCACAATCTGATAATGTCTTGCGCATCAATATTTAATTGCCACTAATTATCAGCACCTGCAGACAAGTGCGAGCTGGCTGGGAGCGTTAGATTCAGATTCAGATTTTAATTGTCATTGTCAGTGTAGAGTACAGAGACAACGAAATGCATTTAGCATCTCCCTGGAAGAGCGACATAGCAAATGATTTGAATAAATAATAATAAGTGTCCGGGGGGGGGGGTGGTGATTGGCAGTCACCGAGGTACGTTGTTGAGTAGAGTGACAGCCGCCGGGAATAAGCTGTTCCTCGACCAGCTGGTTCGGCAACGGAGAGACCTGTAGCGCCTCCCGGATGGTAGGAGGAATTATATTTTAATAGAATTGCTTTTGGCAGCCTAAGATGGCTACAATCGGTCAACTATCGCAGATTAGATAACATCACAGATGGCATTACGTTAAAACAAAGACTCCAATTGTAGGGAAGCTGCATTGTCGGTTGAGGTGTGTGGAGCAACAAGGATATCTCTTGAATGGTTTTTTTTTAAAAACGATTTGTTTTTTTAAGCAGAATTGGACACTTCCTTGTAAGGTCGACACAACTGATCTATTTGTGACCTTGCAAGTTAGTCACCTCAATCGCTAATCCTGGCCTCGGGTGCTGTCTGTGTGGAGTTTGCATGTTCTCCCTGTGACTGCGTGGGTTTCCTTCAGGTGCTCCAGTTCCTCCCACATCCCAAAGACCACCTCTCTCGCTCTCGGGATACGAGCTAAACCTGGGCAAATGTGACTAGTTTAGATGGGGCATCTTGGCCGGCACGGAAGAGTTGGGCTGAAGGGCCTGTTTCCCTGCTGTACAATTCTATGACATTCAGCCTTCTGTACTTTTAATGCCATTCATTACAATACTGTGGAGGTATGGCTACCAATCCTGTGATCTTTGTGCATTCTCCAAATTACAGATAAAATCAATTAACGGACGTCTGTAAAAACAAAACCCATTGAAGATGGTCCCGACCCAAAATGTTGTCTGTCCATTCCCTTCACTGATGCAGCCTGACCTGACCTGACCCGCTGAGTTCCTCCAGCACTTTGATTCCAGCATCTCCAGAACGTGGTTTGTTATTTGGTTGTAGATCTGCATTGCATTGGAAGCGTTTCTAACCAGGATCATACCTCGTTGAACAGCAATGTGGGTTTCACACAGCCGATGAAGCCAAACCATGAATGACGGAGCAGCAATTACGTACCTTCAAAGTCCCGTGCCTCTAAGTCCACCATTGTTCCCGTTGCTGTGACCATCTGCAAAAGCAGACAGGGTTGACTCAGATCACAAATGATAAGTCAAAAGACACTTCCTTGTACATTCTGCAGAGACAGGCAGAATACAAACTACACATCCTCACACCCCAGAAATATGATGAGGCTTTCTGCTGTAACTAGAATGTAATCGCATTTCCCTGAGATTTGATCCCACACCTCTCGCAAGGTAGGAAGGAATGTGCTTCGAGGTATCATGACCATGGCAGACAAAAATGACCCCTTGTTTTTCCCCATCGGCCTTCGGTCTCCATTTCACCTCCACCCCTTGTTCCAATCTCCACCCACCTGCCAAGAACCCCTCCTCACCTGAATGCACTTATTACTGGCCAGCTCTTGCCCCACCCTTTCAACTCACCTTTGTTTACCAACTTTCTCCCCTCTGGTTCTGCCTGACCCGCTGAGTTACTCTAACACTCAGTGTTTTTTTTTTATATAAGCCATCATCTGCAGTTCCTTGTGTCTGCACAAGTTCACACTATAGTGGTAGAATTAGGCCATTCGGCCCATCGGGTCTAGTCCACCATTCAATCGTGGCTGATCTCTGCCTCCTAATCCCATTTTCCTGCCTTCTGCCCATAACCCTTGACACCCGTTCTAATCAAGAATTTGTCTATCTCTGCCTTAAAAATACACACTGACTCTGTGGCAATGAGTTCCACCGGTTAACTGACTAAATAAGTTACCCCTCACCTTTTTAAAAGAGCGCCCTTTAATTCTGAGGCTACGACCTCTGGTCCTAGACTTTCCCACCAGTGGAAACATCCTTTCCACATCCACTCAATCTATGCATTCATTATTTTGTAAGTTTCAATGAGGTCTCCCCTCAACCTTCTAAACTCCAGCGAGTACAGGCCCCGTGCTGTCAAGTGCTCATCATATGCTAACCCACGCATTCCTGGAATCATTCTAATAAACCTCCTCTGGACTCTCTCCAGAAACAGCACATCGTTCCTCAGATATGCGGCCCAAATTTGCACACAGTACTCCAAATGTGGCCTGACCAGCGCGTTATGGATGCTCGGCATTCCATCTCTGTTTTTGTATTCCAGTCTTCTAAATATAAATGTACTTGTAATTTAGTGTTCCATTCATGCTGTTTTCTCTTTGCTGCTCCGGGGATAAATTCCAGACCAGGCTTCTGCCCATGCCAAAAGCGAATATAATCCCACCTCTTATATTAGCTGAAGATAGACACAAAATGCTGGAGGAAATGCTGTCAAATTTCCACGGATCTGCAATTCACAGCTTGTTTCTTAATCCCTTGCATTTGCTGATTGAATGACACTTTAAAACGGGATACCACAAATAAATGTATTGGTTGGATTACCACAGAGGATTCTGACAATGCTGGCATCTCCTGACACAACATCCTGAGTGTGTTTTTTTGAGAACCCGATGAAAACACACAAGTCAGAATGCTGGGTGTAGATGAAGTTGGGAGGTCATGTTGGAGTTGGTGCAACATGACGTTGGTGAGGCCGCATTTAGAGTCTTGCGCTTAGTTCTGGGCACCAGTGTCAAGTTGGAAAGGGTTCGGAGAAGATGCATGAGGATGCTGCCAGGGCTCGAGGGCTTGAGCTACAGGGAGAGGTTGAGCAGGCTGGAACTCCATTCCGCAGAGCACAGGAGGATGAGAGTTGATCTTATTTAGGTGTATAAAATCACGAGAGGAATAGATTGGGTAGTCTCTTACCCAAAGTTGGGGAATCGAGAACCAGAGGACATAGGTTTAAGGTGAAGAGGAAAAGAATCAAAGGGTAGCTTTTTCACACAAAGGGTGGAGTGTGTATGGAACAAGCTGCCAGAGGAGGCAGTTGAGGCAGGGACTATTGCAATGTTTAAGAAACAATTAGTTAAGTACATGGATAGGAAAGGTTTAGAGGGATATGGGCCAAACGTAGGCAGGTGGGACTAGTGTAGCTGGGACATGTTGGTTGGTGTGGCTAGTTGGGTCGAAGGGCCTGTTTTCGCGCTGTTTGACTATGATTAAGGGAACTAAAAGACCAGTATCACACTCACCACAATAAAACAAGCGTTGCAATCTCATGCATTGTAAAATGTAGCAATTATTGGACATGTTTGGGGCTTTCCATAGCTGTGACCATGCTTTACCTGGGCAATGACAGCTGACAACGGGGTTACAGTGAGTCAAACTTAAAGAAGCCAGATCACCGATAATAGATTTAATGAGAACTAAGACGACAATAAAATTGAAATATAGCCAGAATTAGAGCAATGAGTTATTATTCCAGAAATTTGATTAGCCTCGACATGACAAACTTCCATTGAAGTCATTTATATGCTGGGCGTTGGCTGAAGTAAGCAGGTAGCAGTGACAAGGGTAATTGGAAGTGTTATGAGCTATAATATTGAGCCTGAAGGTGTGTGTGTGTGTGATTCATTTAAAATTAGGTCCCTTCTGTTACTGTACCTTTTTTTTAACAAAAATTGTGCAATATCATCGGATCGAAACACAGTCTAGTTTTAACCTACTGTCCGTTTTAACATTTGAGGGAACTATATCAACTTGGCTTCATATCAAACCTTATTGCTGCAAAAACATCATTCTTGGCACTTGAAGGCATTGGTTCCAATAACAGAGGATTGCTTTTGGCAGCGAGTCAGAGACTTGCAGCTGAGTTGGTCTGCATGTTTATGCACCACAACAAATTGAAACGTGTTTCAACAAAATGCAATCTTCCAGCGTTGGAGAGGGGGGAAAAAAGACATGGTATAGTTCTTCCCAATCTATAGATTGAACACACAGTCTAGACTGAGGACATAGGTTTAAGGTTTGAGGGGAAAGGTTTAATAGGAACCCGAAGGGCACCATTTTCACTCAGAGGGTGGTGGTTATATGGAATGAGCTGCCAGAGGAGGTAATTAAGGCAAGGTATATACAGTAAGAGGCACAGGGACAGGTACATGGACAGGAAAGGTTTAGAGGGAGTGTTTAAGAAGGAACTGCAGATGCTGGAAAATCGAAGGTACACAAAAATGCTGGAGGAACTCAGCAGGCACAGCAGCATCTATGGAGCGAAGGAAATAGGCAACGTTTCGGGCTGAAACCCTTCTTCTGAAGAAGGGTTTTGGCCCGAAATGTTGCCGATATCCTTTAGAGGGATGTGGGCCAAATGCAGGCATTGGGATTAGTGTAGATGGGGCATCATGGTCAACACTGGCTAGTTGGGCCGAAGGGCCTGTTTCGGTGCAGAATGATTTGATGAGATCATGCTGTGAAATCTATAGTGGGTATGAGGATTGGGAGTATTTTATAACACATAACATAAGAAAGGACGGAGAAAAAACCCCCCAGGAAAATGTTCCAATCTTTGGTCCAAAGCAGACAATTGAGGCTGCAGATGCTGGAATCATAATTAAAAATCAACCTGCTGGAGGAACTCAGCACGTCAGCCAGCATCTGTGGAGGAAAATGATCACACAACATTTCCAGTCAGAACTCTTCTTCAGTTTGAAGAAGGGAATGACAAGATGTGAGTGGATTTACAGGAAAAAGTCGATAAACCATGATCCTATTGAATGGTTGAGGAGTTTTGTCCTGTAGTCTCGTTTAGTTTAGTTTAGAGATACAGCGTGGAAACAGGACCTTCCTCCCACCGGGTCCACACCGACCAGCGATCCCCGCACATTAACACAATCTTACACCCACTAGGGACAATTGTACACATACACCAAGCCAATTAACCTAAAACCCTGCATGTCTTTGGAGTGTGGTAGAAATCAGAAGATCACAGAGAAAACCTACGCAGTCACGGGGAGAACGTACAAACTCCGTACAGACAGAACCCGCAGTCGGGATCGAACCCGGGTCTCCGGCGCTGCAAGCTCTATAAGGCAGCAACTCTACTGCTGTGCCGCCGTGCCTCCCCAGATGGGAAGAAACTGCCCCTGAATCTGGAGGTGTACATTTTCACACTTCTGTACCTCTTTGCAGATGGGAGAGGGGAGAAGAAGGAGTGGCCTCGTCCTTAATGCCACTGCATCATTATGCTTAATGTCTCTGATTATATTTAAAGGCACAGTTGGCACGGCAGCTATAGGGGGAGAGAGTCTACCACTGCATCACCGTGCATCGCCCTTGCGTTCCATATATTCCTATTATTCTTTGTGTTCTTATATTCAAATGCCTTCAAATTTTTTTTCATTTAAAAAAAAAAATATTTTTTTATTTATTAGAAGCAAATGTACAAACATAGAACCAACGGCGTATAAAATTATACAGGTATTGTACAGCTCCAACTTTAACTTTTTAGCCATAGTTGGAAGAAAAGGAGAAACAGCTAGAAAGAGAAAGCGTGAGGTCAAAGAGTGAATAAATGAAAGAAAGAAGAGAGGAATAGAAAAAAAAATAATAAAAGGACAAAAAGAGAAAGAAAGAAAAAAGTGGTGATATACCTGCTTCACACCCCCCCCCTCCCCCCCACACCCACCTCACCCAGCCTCAAAATATTATTAGCAAAGTGACCCATGTTTAAAATTTCTCAACGAACAATAATATGGGGGCTAGATACAGAAGTTGGGGCTGGTGTCAGTTGCTTATTGCTCGGTGCTGCTGCAACTTTGCGAAAATGAATAAAGCAAATAAAATATAAAATAAATTAGACAAATAAATGCTCCCAGTGAAACCATTCATTCCACCGACAGAGAATGGTTCACGATAATATTAACTGCGGAGGAAATGGTTGCCAACTAGAAATCTGTCCCTGCTTGCGTTAACTTCCAAAGGAATGTGTCCTACAAGTCTGTTCAAAATCCATTATTTATAAAGAATGCTCTGGTTTAATTAATCATTCGATCAATTTACATGGAATGCAGAGTCTTTTACTACCTGACCATCTTCATCAAGATGGATGTGGAAGGTGCCAGTTCAGACGCCACACCACAACCCAGGAGTGCTCTTGCAGCTCCAGAAATACAACACATGCACCCAGAAGCATTGGAGTGTTAAAGGACATTTGCCTCTTTCTCTCTGTTATTGGCAGCACCCTCCAGGAAATAGATTTGGCATCATACCGATCGATCTCTGAAATGTTTATTTGTGTAGCCTCTGGTTCTTTTAAAATTAAACCCTTTCCCTTCGGTAGCCATTAATCAGTGGGAACAATTTTCTTTCATTTACAAATATTTTCATTTCATTTCCATTTCCATTGCAGTTTCAAGCACAGGGCAGGCCAAACAACTCATTTCATGTTCTTTAAGGGCTAACAAATCATTTATTGCAAGTACATTGCAGACTCACAGTTCAGTTGATTCATAGCTTAGAATCACAGTTGTGGCCTCTCCCTCGCCATCTTCCATAGCTGAAGCGTCCACGTACTGGGGCTGGACACTAAGTATCCTGAGCTAATTCTGCTACCACCACCATCTATTGCAACAAGTGATGGCTCCCATTGATTGTCGCCGGAAGCTTGCGTCCTTTTCAGGACTAACGATGACAGCGATGTCAACATTTGAAACATGGAATATGGACACGGAAGAAGACTCCCACACTCAGTTTATTCCCACACTCCAATTTACTGATTATAGGGAAGCATTGAACAAAGCCACTTCTAGAAAATATGGTGGTAATCTAAGATTAAAATCTGTAACAGAATGCCCAGAGCAACAAATGAACAGGAATGCCTCCCATTCATCATGACCATGGGTGATAAGCATCAGCCCTCCTGTGCCAAATTAATACACCTACCAATTAAAAAAACGCATCTAACTTCTTTTCAAACACTTCCACTAATCAACCCCAGTGGCCCCACAGCGCCAGAGAACCAGGTTCTGATCCCGACTACAGGTGTTGTCTATATGTAGTTTGTACATTCTCTCCATAGGTTTTCCCCACTGTGCCCTGGTTTTCTCCCCACAACCCAAAGACTTACAGGTCTGTAGGTTAATTGGCTTTGTTGAAATTGTAAATTGCCCCCTGGTGTGTGTGTGGGATGCTGCTAGGGTACGGGGTGATCGCTGGTCAGCGCGGACTCAGTGGGCTGAGGGCGTGTTTCCACGCTGTACCTCTATAAAGCCTAAAGTCTGAACGTAAAGTTGGCCAAGCTGTAATTTGCCTTTCACAAAAGCATGAACTCTGTTTGTCTCTCTCACAGATGTTGCACAACCTGTAGGTGAGGTCCAGCATGTTTAGTTTCTTAGTTGTGTATTGTCAATGCACTCGCTCTGCACCAACAGATCTCTGCTTTAACTATCACAAAGTTGATGATTATATACGTCAACTTGGTTTCACAAACAGCTTGCCCTTACTTGCCCCTTATTCCAGGACAAAGTCCATCACGTGTTTTGTGTGCTTCCAGACCAGTTCAGACGCGACCTGGATCTCATAGACTAGCTAGCTATCAATAGAAAGATATACTTTTTTTTTTTTTTATCCATCTCACATTTCCGCAGCTTTTCTTAACTTGGCCCTCACACACCAAGCTGCCAACAATAAACTTGAACAAAACCCTTCAACCATTAAAATACGCCATCTAAAGCTCCAAAGTGATGTTGGTTTCAAAACACACAATCTCTTGGCAGCCACTTCATGAATTTCTGTTGCTACTGGAAACCCAGGTGTTCTTCAGGTTATTTACAGAGGAGAACATTTCAATCAGTCCTTATGCAAATAACCTCATAATCTGCTTACTAAGGTACAAAAACTTGAGAGTGCGCGCCACCAGACTCGGGAATAGTTTCTTCCCCTCTGTTATCAGGCTTCTGAACCATCCTTTCATAAGTTAGAGTACTGTCCCATTCACCTCTGCCCCACAGTGGGCATTCGATTTTGTCCATGGAACTCATGTCACTCCAATGCCGAGAACTATATTCTGCACTCTGTATAGAACACAACTATATTAAGCACCCTTTGCACTATCTACTATGATACGATACAATAGAACTTTATTCATCCCAGGAGGGAAATTGGTCTGCAAACGGTCATACAACAAGGAGACATGAAACATGGAATTAAAGTGGCAAGTCTAGGATTGGGGACGACAGATGGCACAATGGGCTAAGTGTTCGGCTGGCGACCGGAAGGTAGCCGGTTCGAATCCCGCTTGGAGTGCATACTGTCGTTGTGTCCTTGGGGCAAGACACTTCACCCACCTTTGCCTGTGTGTAATGTAATGTAATTATGTGAAGCACTTTGGGGTCAATGCAAGTTGACTAAAAATGTGCTATATAAATAAGATTATTAATATTATTATTAATATTAATGTGCAAAGATTGGGCAGGGAGAGGGGAGTCAGTCTACCCCACGACTTAAGTGGGAGGAGATGTACAGTTTGATAGCCACAGGGAAAAAGGATCTCCTGTGGCGAACTGTGCTGCATCTTGGTGGAACCAGTCTGTTGCTGAAGGTGCTCCTCAGGTGGACCAGTGTGTCATGGGCTGTATTGTCCAGGATGCTCCGCAGCTTGAGGAGCATCCTTCCCTCCAAGACCAACCTCCCATTAATCCAACTCCACCCCCAGGACAGCATCTTACTGCAGATGTTGAAAGAACGGAGCCTCCTCAGAAAGTCCCTTCCCATACAGGTCCCTCAGTGTTCCTGGACCAGTCTAGTTTACTGTCCAGGTAAACTCCAAGGTACTTGCACTCCTTGATAAACTGCACATCCACACCTTTACTGTCATTTAACGTGATTGTATTTATGCATAGTATATCTGATCTGTGTGGATAGCAAAGCTTTTCATTGTACCTTACCTTAGTACACATGACAATGCTAAACCTAAACCAAAACCCACAAAGTGCAAAGAATTCAGATACTCAATAACCCAAGCTCCAAGGAGAGGCTGTGCAGGCGAGGACTTTATTCCTTGGAGTGCATGAGGATGAGAGGTGATATTATCTCAAATATTGGATATTGGATAGTTATATAGACGGGAAAGGAATGGAGGGTTATGGTCTGAGCGCAGGTATATGGGACTAGGGGAGAATACGTGTTCGGCACGGACTAGAAGGGTCGAGATGGCCTGTTTCCGTGCTGTAATTGTTATATGGTTATTATACAGATGTATAAGATCATGGGGGGAATAGATAGAGTCGACGGACTGGCTCTTTTACCCAGAGTAGGGGAATCAACATCCAAAGAACACAGATTTAATGTGACAGGGGAAAGATTTAACAGAAATCAGCGGGCAATGTTTTCACACACGGGGGGTGTGTGTATGGAATGAGCCACCAGAGGTGGTAGTTGAAGCAGGTACTATAATAACATTTAAAATACATTTGGACAGGTACATGGATAGGATAGGTTTAGAGAGATACGAGCTAAACACAGGCAGGTGGGACTAGAGTAGATGGGGCATCTTGGTCAGCAGGGGCAAGTTGGTAGGCGTGGACTCAGTGGGCTGAAGGGCCTGTTTCCGCGCTGTATATTTAAACCATCCCAAAAAAAAAATCCTGTTTGCAAAATTAAGTGATTCAACTGAAGGAAACCAACTCTCCGACAATAAAGTGAGTGATTTTACACAAAATGCACATTCACGATGCAGTTTCCACACATCCACAATGGTAAGTGTGTAATACTACAGCCCCACCCCGTGACACGCGGTGAATGAGTGCACTGGGTGAACGCATTCGCCGCTGTAATGGATAGCATTAGCTCTGGTAAATAGCCTGGGTTATTAAAGCCAGCAGAAATGCTTACCTGTATGACGTTCACGTGGCCATAAGTAGCAGCCAGATGGAGGAACGTTAACCCTTTGTCATCTACAGCATTCAGGTCAGCACCGAGCAGAATCAGATCTCGGACAATTAGCGGCTGGTTAGCCACCACAGCGACCATCAGGGGTGTCTAGGAATGTAACAACATAGTTGGCGTGGAGAAGTTGTGCATAAATAATAGCAGCAAACAGAGAAACATAGAAACATAGACAATAGGTGCAGGAGTAGGCCATTCGACCCTTCGAGCCTGCACCGCCATTCAATATGATCATGGCTGATCATCCGACTCAGTATCCCGTACCTGTCTTCTCTCCATACCCTCTGATCCCCTTAGTCACAAGGGCCACATCTAACTCCCTCTTAAATATAGCCAATGAACTGGCTCAACTACCCTCTGTGGCAGAGAGTTCCAGAGATTCACCACTCTCCGTGTGAAAAAAGTTCTTCTCATCTCAGTTTTAAAGGATTTCCCCCTTATCCTTAAACTGTGACCACTTGTCCTGGACTTCCCCAACATCGGGAGCAATCTTCCTGCATCTAGCCTGTCCAACCCCTTAAGAATTTTGTAAGTTTCTATAAGATCCCCTCTCAATCTCCTAAATTCTAGAGAGTATAAACCAAGTCTATCCAGTCTTTCTTCTTAAGACAGTCCTGACATCCCGGGAATCAGTCTGGTGAAGCTTCTCTGCACTCCCTCTATGGCAATAATGTCCTTCCTCAGATTAGGAGACCAAAACTGTACGCAATACTCCAGGTGTGGTCTCACCAAGACCCTGTACAACTGCAGTAGAACCTCCCTGCTCCTATACTCAAATCCTTTTGCTATGAAGGTGTTCAATGTTGTATGTTTTAGTGTTTATGATCTATGTTCTATGTTTTCAGGACCAGTCAACATCGCCAGCCTATTTGATTAGTACAGGTGTCAAGGGTTATGGGGAGAAGGCAGGAAAATGGGATTAGGAAGGAGCGATAGATCAGCCATGATTGAATGTTAGTGGTGTAGACTTGATGGGCCGAATGGCCTAATTCTGCTCCTATGACCTTTTTCTGCCATCCAGCTAATTCAAAGCAGATTTGTATCTTTACCATTTATTTGGTCTGAAATTTCTTTTCTCTGAATAATCTGAAGATACAATCGATCGTAGTTATGGAATTTTCACTGCACCTACCCTCAGTAACATCTTGGGAAGAGAATTCCAAACTTTCATCATCATTTCTGTGAAGAATTATTTTTGGACATGTTTTCTGTACAGTATTACACCATGTTAAGCCCTCTGAAACTGAAATCCCCTTTGGAAGAAATAACATCTTTTGATCGACCCCATAAAATCCTTTAACTGTTTTAGATGCTCTAATTGTATCATCTCTGTGATGTTTGGTGGACTGCGTGGGGGTGGGAGGACATGTTGCTCCTCCCATGCAGCGCCCCCTGCTGCATGGAAGGAAGAACGGGTCCTCCCACCCCACACAACAGAAGTCTTTAACGCTTTACTCAATGCTGGCAGCAAGACAACTCAAAATGGCGAATTTGGACTTCTTTGACTTCGTTGGCTGAGTGCGCGCCGTATAAGAGTTATGGGTCAGGTTGGACAAAAATGTACACTGTCCAAGGACAAGAAGGACAATGCCGACGGCATGATGACCAATTAAGAAGCCGCGTTCCTCCAGCGAAGACTGCGCAGAACCCGACCAGAACCAAGCAGTCGGACACCCCAGTGCCAAATCGTGTGGATACTGGAGTGCCTGACTTGCCCCTCCTCAGGCTCGACGTAGTTCCACCAGATGAACTCCCCGCCGATCTGCCTGTGGTCCGGTTGCAATCATGGTATTCCCCCAAGGCGACTCATTCAGGAATAGAGACGTTCAAACTGGATAGGGGGAGTGTGATGTTTGGTGGACTATGTGGGGTGGGAGGACTCGTTGCTCCTCCCGTGCAGCAGATGGCACTGCACAGGACAAAGGGAGATGTTTTGTATATAGTTTTCTCCTGTGTGTGTGTGTGTGTGTGTGTGCGCGCAGCCATTTTGACTTGTCTTGTTGCCAGCATTGAGTAAAGCATTAAAGACTTCTGTTGTAAATTGAAGACTCTTACGTTTTGTGCAGATCTAGAAAACGAACACGAAAATCTCTTAACTGTCGTCAAATATGAATTAATTTCTGGTCACAGAGTAGGTTTACAAGGTTAATTCACGGCATGGCGGAACTGTCAGAATGGAGCGGCTGGGCTCGTATACTCTGGAATTTGGAAGGATGAGAGGAGATCTTATTGAAACATATAAGATTATTAAGGGTTTGGACACGCTAGAGGCAGGAAATATGTTCCCGATGTTGGGGGAGTCCAGAACCAAGGGCCACAGTTTAAGAATAAGGGGTAGGCCATTTAGAACGGAGATGAGGAAACTTTTTCTCACAGAGAGTGGTGAGTCTGTGGCGCCCCCCACCCCCCCACATCAGTCTGAAGAAGGGTCTCGACCCGAAACGTTGCATATTCCTTCGCTCCATAGATGCTGCCTCACCCGCTGTTTCTCCAGCATTTTTGTCTATCCTCCCATAATTTAATACACTTTCACTCTGAACAGTATTTCCAGAAATTCTAGACAGGCAAACTGAAGAGAGCACATTAAGATTTTTATACCTTTCCCCGGTGTTCTTTTGTGTCAAGTCTTCTGAGCTCGTGCATCCGCTCAGCGGCTGCGTACGCATGTTCCCGCATACCTTTTGCTGCATAGATGTGGAGGATTCTGCAAAAGAATAATCATACAATTCATACAGTTGCAGGTTAGACGGATTGCTAAAACCCCTGTCCCACGGTACGAGTTCATTCCAAGAGCTCTCCCGAGTTTGCCCCGATTCGAACTCGGAGATTTACGGTAATGGACGCTCGTCGGTACTCAAGGCTCGCGTGGATATTTTTCATCATGTTGAAAAATCTTCACGAGTCTTCCCGTGCTTACCTGCCGTTAGCGAGTCTTCCCGAGTACCTGCCGTTAGCGCTAAGAGACGTCCCCGAGCTCCAACGTACCCGCTACGTTCATTCTCCGTGCTTACCACGAGTTTGATTTTTTTTTAAACTCGGGAGAGCTCTTGGAATGAACTCGCACCGTGGGGCGGGGCTTTAATTTTGCTACCACTTTTGAGAACAACGGATGGAAATCCAGTTTTTTCCAAACTAAAGCTTCACGGCGCATTGGGTGGAGACGCAGCGTTAATGAGTACCATTGGTTGCCTGGCTGATCCCTACTGGTGTCATGACAGGAATTTTGTGAAATGATTGGATACGATACGATAAAACAGTATTTATCCCAGGAGGGAAATTAATTCGCCAACAGTCATAAAAAACACAAAATACATGAAACATGAAAATGAAGTGACGAGCGGCAGGGCTTTGGGGATGTGCAAAGATTGAGGAGGTGGGGACGGGGTGGGGGGGGGGGGGGGGCTCAGTCTCAGTCACCCCCATGACAGAAGGGGGAGGAATTGTAAAGTTTGATAGCCACATGGAAACATAGAAACATAGAAATTAGGTGCAGGAGTAGGCCATTCGGCCCTTCGAGCCTGCACCGCCATTCAATATGATCATGGCTGATCATCCAACTCAGTATCCCGTACCTGCCTTCTCTCCATACCCCCTGATCCTCTTAGCCACAAGGGCCACATCTAACTCCCTCTTAAATATAGCCAATGAACTGGCCTCAACTACCCTCTGTGGCAGAGAGTTCCAGAGATTCACCACTCTCTGCGTGAAAAAAGTTCTTCTCATCTCGGTTTTAAAGGATTTCCCCCTTATCCTTAAGCTGTGACCCCTTGTCCTGGACTTCCCTAACATCGGGAGCATCTAGCCTGTCCAACCCCTTAAGAATTTTGTAAGTTTCTATAAGATCCCCTCTCAATCTTCTAAATTCTAGAGAGTATAAACCAAGTCAGGATCTCCTGCTGAAAGGTTCAGAAGAAGGATCTCCTGCTGAAAGGTTCAGATGGACCAGCGCTAATGCACCTCCTTGCAACTTCCTAAAGGCACTGATGACCAAAGGCACAAAGAAGGTCATCACATGTTCCTAGGACCACAAGTTAAGGATAGATTCAAGAATCATCAATAAGAGATGGGAGTGAAGGATTATGCTTTGGAGAGATGACACTAGCATTACCTTATTTTAGAAGTATTTCCTATCTCCTTCATAAGTTCCTATGTGATAGGAGCAGAAATAGGCCATCTGGACCATCAAGCCTACTCCACCATTCAATCATGGATGAATTACGAGGCATTGTTACAATTGTATAATTTGTTGGGCTAGGTTGCACCTGGAGTACTATCTACTGTGTAAAAGGGACTGCAGATGCTGGTTTACAGCGAAAGATAGACACAAAATGCTGGAGTAACTGAGCAGGTCAGGCACCATCTCTGGAAAGAAGGAATAGGTGAGGTTACGGATCGAGACCCTTCTTCAGACTGTACTGTGTATAGTTTTGGTGCCTACCTTATTTAATTAGAGACATACTAATATTGGGAGTAGTTCAGAAGAGATTGAGGAGGTTCATTCCCATGGTGAGAGGGTTGTTTTAAAAAAAAAAAAAAAAAAAAAAAAAAAATCAAAAATGGCTTTAAAAAAAGTCTAGATGTCTTGTTCTGGAGTTCAGATGAAAGAGCGATTTTATTGAAACGTAGAGGAAGAAGCTTGAGAGAGTAAATGTGATGGTATCTCCACCAGTGAGATAGTCTTAGCAAGTCAGTTTAGTTTATTGTCACGTGTACCGAGGTACAGTGAAAAGCTTTTGTTGCATGCTAACCAGTCAGCAGAAAGACAAGACATGAGTATAGAAGCTGGGATGTAATGTTAAAATTGTACAAGGCATTGGTGAGACCAAATCTGGAGTATGGTGTACAATTTTGGTCGCCCAATTATAGGCAGGATGTCAACAAAATAGAGAGAGTACAGAGGAGATTTACTAAAATGTTGCCTGGGTTTCAACAACTAAGTTACAGAGATAGGTTGAATAAGTTAGGTCTTTATTCTCTGGAGCGCAGAAGGTTAAGGGGGGGCCTGATAGAGGTCTTTAAAATGATGAGAGGGATAGACAGAGTTGATGTGGACAAGCTTTTCCCTTTGAGAATAGGGACGATTCAAACAAGAGGACATGACTTCAGAATTAAGGGACAGAAGTTTAGGGGTAATATGAGGGGGAACTTCTTTACTCAGAGAGTGGTAGCGGTGTGGAATGAGCTTCCAGTGGAAGTGGTGGAGGCAGGTTCATTGGTATCATTTAAAAATAAATTGGATAGACATATGGATGAGAAGGGAATGGAGGGTTATGGTATGAGTGCAGGCAGGTGGGACTAAGGGGAAAAAAAATGTGTTTGGCACGGACTTGTAGGGCCGAGATGGCCTGTTTCCGTGCTGTAATTGTTATATGGTTATATGGTTATATGATTATATGATTACAATCGAGCCATCTACAGTATACAGATATATGATAAAGGGAATAACGCTTAGTGCAGGAATAATGTTTATGGCAAGAATAACACTTTATGCAAGAATTACCTTTAGTGCATGTTTAGTGCAGTGTTGAATGAGAGGACATAGCTACAAGATAAAGGGCAACTATTTAAGACTGAGGTACATAGGAGTTTCTTCTTTCAGATCTCGGTGAATCTCTGGAACTCGGTGAATGTGGAAGCTTTAGTTTAGTTTAGTTTAGTTTAGAAATACAGTGCAGAAACAAGCCCTTACACTAACCGACACACACACACTAGGGACAATTTTACAACTTATCAAAACCAATTGAGCTACAAACCTGTACGTCTTTGGAGTGTGAGAGGAAACCTGGAGCACTGGGAGAAAACCCACTCAGTCACAGGGAGAACGTGCAAACTCCATACAGACAGCACCCGAGGTCAGGATCAAACCCAGGTCTCGGACGCTGTGAGGCAGCAACTCCAATTTAGTTTAGTTTAGAGATACAGCGTGGAAACAGGCCCTTCGGCCCACGCTGCCCAGCGACCCCCGCACATTAACACTCTCCTGCACCCACTAGGGACACTTTTACACATACACCAAGCCAATCAACCTACAAAGGCCTATTTCCTTCGCTCCATAGATGCTGCTGCACCCGCTGAGTTTCTCCAGCTTTTTTGTGAACCTACAAACCTGTATGTCTTTGGAGTGTGGGAGGAAAACGAAGATCTCGGGGAAAACCCACGCAGGTCACGGGGAGAACGTACAAACTCCGCACAGTACCCATAGTCAGGATCGAACCCGGGTCTCCGGCACTGCATTCGCTGTAAGGCAGCAACTCTAACCGCTGCACCACCGTGACCGCTCTAATGTTGCACCATTGTGCTTGATTACTGCTGATTAAGTGTTGAAAAAGAAGTTAGATAATCTATTCAATCAGTAGCTGTTTTAATTTGGCACAGGAGGGCAGGGGCGTTTTAGCCGAGGTCCTGGTGAATGAGAGATCACTGCTCCTTTGTCCCTCTGTGCATTCTAACACAGATCTTTCAATCTTAGATTATCACCATATTTCTTAGAAGTGAGTTTGTTTAATGCTTTCCTATAATTATTAAATTCCATTGCTTTCTCTCACACTCAGTTTATCAGTAATCATTGTGGGACTTTTCAAATTTAACTTGTATTTTTATAGTCATAGATTCATAGAGTGATACAGTGTGGAAACAGGCCCTTCGACTCAACTTGCCCACACTGGCCAACATGTCCCAGCTACATTAGTCCCACCTGCCTGCGTGTGGTCTGTATCCCTCCAAACTCCATTTCCCTCATCACAACTTGTCAGGTCATGGCGACAATACTTGCTCCTTCTTTCCTAGGTCACTCCTTCCAACCCCGTTTAAGTAGAGCCCATGTCAGATGCTATTGCCAATGTCCCACAAACTGAAGCCCTTGCCTCCATCGTCATGAGCTCAACTAGAAGGGCTTTCAAACAAATGCCATTGATTGGTAGGAAGGAACTGCAGATGCTGGTTTACATCAAAGATAGACATAAAACGCCAGAGTAACTCAACGGCCAGGCAGCATCTCTGGAGAGAAGGAATGGGTGACCCTTCTTCAGACTCAGTACTGTGTACTGTTTGGTGCCAGCCCTTCTGAAGAATGTTCTCGACCAGAAATGTCACCCATTCCATCTCTCCAGAGATGCTGCCTGTCCTGCTGAGTTACTCCAGCATTTTGTGTCTATCTTCAGCATTTAATGGTAGCTTGTTGATAATCCATTGGGCATTGTCCTTTTTGCTTGGCATGTTAGGAAGGGCTAATTTCCATTGTCTGGTCAGGTCAGGTCAGGTCGGGTCAGGTCTGGTCAGTTCAGGTCAGTTCAGTTCAGTATTGTCACATATACCGAGGTACAATGAAAAGCTTTTATTTGCATGCTATCCAGTGAGAGACTAAACATGAATACAATCAAATCGCCCGCAGTGTGCAAATATAGGATAAAGGATACATTTTACACTTCCTTATCTCAATGTTTCCCTCTCCCCTGACTCTCAGTCTCAACCCGAAACGTCACCCATTCCTTCTCTCCAGAGATGCTGCCTGTCCCGCTGAGTTACTCCAGCATTTTGTGCCTATTTTCGGTGTAAACCACCATCTGCAGTTCCTTAGCACAGGTATTTACAGTGGCTTCCCAGTTACTCCATACCATCCTTCTATTCTGGAGTAATGCAATTGCTTAAATTGAAATTTCCTCGGCTGCTGCTTTTGCTACAAACGAGTTCTGAATAAAACTGCGCCAGCTCAGGTTGTAAATCTGCTGACATTGATTTTACATAATGATTTACTTAGAGTTTCCTCTTTGTGCCAAATATTCATGAGACTGCAGGGAGGTTGTGTGTAACTGTGTGTTTATTTGACATATTCCACAAAATAACACACCATTTATTGGCTTTTACACCTGGTCTACATGACAAGGGGCAATCTTTCATGAAACATAAATACAACTATAAAATCTTTAAAAGGAATATATCAGTAATGATTTAGATAAGTTGAAGCAAAAGTCCCTTTTGATTGTATTGCATTCACAAATGTTCAGAACAAAGACCTTCCATTGTTCCCCAAAAATGCAAGCTAGGCTCGTGGAGCAGCAGAGTGATGATCTCAAGTTGGGAACATCAGATTCAGTGAAAAAAATTGGAACATTAAAAAAAACCCCAGCATTATGGACATTAGGCACGTAACGGTGTTGAGGAATGGGTATTGGCTAATCTCTTAATCAGTTTGCCTATTCCGTGAAAATGTGCCCGTGATTTAACTTCTCATATCCTTTAATTACACTGGTTACCCAAAGCCATCAATTTAGTTTAGTTTAGTTTAGTTTAGCGTGGAAACAGGCCCCTTTGGCCTACAGAATCCACGCCCATCAACGACCAACCAGTGCACAAACACTGTCTCCTACACACTAGGCAATTAACCTACAAACCTGTACGTCTTTGGAGTGTGGGAGGAAACCGGAGCGCCCGGAGAAAACCCACG
Organism: Leucoraja erinaceus; assembly: GCF_028641065.1. NCBI lineage: Eukaryota > Metazoa > Chordata > Chondrichthyes > Rajiformes > Rajidae > Leucoraja > Leucoraja erinaceus. Next base: position 4,204,248 of record NC_073408.1, on the reverse strand, counting down.
CAGTCCCAGGGAGAACGTACAGTCTCCGTACAGACAGCACCCATAGTCAGGATCGAACCCGGCTCACTGGCGCTGTAAGGCAGCAGCTCTACCGCTGCGCCACTGGGCTGCCCTTTAGAATTTCAGAATGAATAATGGGCTCAGTAGCAATTGTTCTTAATGTCCCTGTCCCACTTGGCGATTTTTTCGGCGACTGCCGGTATAATTGACTGGCGTATCAGGTCACTGAAACATTTGCGGAGAGACGCAGCGTGATGACGTACTGGCGCGCGCTGTTTTTTTCAAGTGTAGCAACATTTTTTTGTCGCCGCTGGATTTTGAAATGTTCAAAATCTTTTGGCGACCCTGATATAACGCCGACACTTCATACCATGGACCAGAAATATTTAAAATCACAAACAAAGTGCTGGATGGAGAAATTCATGAGCGAGGCAGTATCTGCGGAGGGAAATGGATGGGCAACTTTTCGGGTCGGGATTATTCTTCAGAGTGAGGTAAGATCCCACCTTGTAATAGTCTCTGTCGACATCCCTCCATAGTCGGTACTGATCAGCCAAGGACCTCCAGCACTTTTTGTCAGCGTTTGTAGTGTCCCGACCGGAAACAGCACCTACGTATCCATAGCCTCTACATGTGCGATGAGTACTCTGAGGTCTATGTTTACATATCTGCTATGCTGCAGCATGTAAAAATATTATTGCTCTATTTTGGTACAGTCTTGACTCTTGCCTGTCCCGCTGAGTTACTCGAGTACTTTGTGTTAAGCTCAGCTATTAAACCTGGTCAGCATGGATGGCTTGGGCCGAAGGGCCTGCTTCCGTGTGATACAAACATGACTCACTAAAGACTTCTCCATTTTGTGATCAACAACAGTGAGTCTAGTTATGAAACTTTCACATATTTGCATTTGACTTCTTTGGAATTATTTTAAAAATATTTAATTTATTTTAACGCAAGATTATAAGAAGTGCCTCAGCAAATGTTACATGACCATGGGCTGATATGTAAACAATTTAAACTGTAGCCAGAGTTTAGCAGAGGTTTAATCTGGAATAATTAAAAAAATATATTGCTAATGTCTAAGTTGTCATTCAAAAATAATCACTTACTGCAAATAAGTTTCCAAGCTGTAATTCTGAACTAAACCAAACTGCACTAAACTAAACCCATTAAACCAAGCTGCATTAAACTACACTAAAAGCATTGTGTTGCATTGATAGGCTCCCACTATTAAAATCAATGCTAAATATGGTCACCCTGTGACATGCATTTTCAACTCAACCAAGACCAGTGATAGTGGAAATGTACCTTTGGGATGTTTTAAATGTATGTCTTTGTGCTGAATGCCAAATATGATGGGTTAGTAAATGCTTTCATTTCACTGCACATCTCGTATGTGTATGTGACAAATAAACTTGACTTGACTTGACTTGGCTTTTCAATGCCCGTGACAGATCATTAACTGTACAGCAGGCCGCTTCCTTAAAGCAGTCTTTCGGTAAATTAAACCCGACAGATGATTAACAAAAATGCAGTGAGTAGGTCTTGTCACTGTCGACAGATCAGTGTTGAGCAAACAGACCATGGCACACAGCTGATGGTCTTGCCTTAAGTCTTAAGCGTGGCTCCAATTGATAAATGAACTGTTGTCAAATAGAAAGTTAGGAACATGGGGCTGACATATAGTAACAAACATCAAGAGATCCAATGTGTAGGAAGGAACTGCAGGTGCTGGTTTACACCGAAGATAGACACAAAATGCTGGAGTAAAAGCCCTGTCCCACTGTACGAGTTCATTCAAGAGCTCTCCCGAGTTTAAAACAAAAATCAAACTCGTGGTAAGCACGTAGTATGTACGTAGCGGGCACGTCGGAGCTCGGGGGCGTCTCTTAGCGGCTCGTAACGCTAACGGCAGGTACTCGGGAAGACGCGCTAAGGCGGTAAGCTCGGGAAGACTCGTGAAGATTTGTCAACATTGAAAAATGTCCACGAGAGCCCCGAGTACCGACGAGCGGCCATTACCGTAAATCTCCGAGTTCGATTCAAGGCAAACACGGGAGAACTCGTGGAATGAACCCGTATAGTGGGACAGGGGTTTAACCCAGCGGGACAGGCAGCATCTCTGGATAGAAGGGGTGATGTTTCGGGTCGAGATCCTTCTTCAGACTGAGAGTCAGGGGAAAGGAAGACACAGAGGCAAGGATGTGTAAGGTGTGAAAACAAGACATGAAATGAGATGCAGATCAAGGAAAATGTAGAATAGATCATTGCTAGCTATGAGAAGTTGACAACGAACGCATACAGAGATAAAATTTAATCAGGAGGTCAGTCAGACTGATCGGAGAACTAGGAAGGGGGAGGGATGGAGAGAGACCAAAAGCAAACATTACTTGTAGTCACAGAAGTCAATATTCATACTCTTCCATCCACCTAAACTTGCGAGAAGCAATGTGATAAGTATGTATATAGATAGATACAAGGAACTGTAGATTCTGATTAAAACACAAAAGGGCAGGAATTGTTGGAGTAACTCAGCACGTCAGGCAGCATCTCTGAAGAACATGGATAAGTGACGTTTCGGGTTAAGACCCTTCTTGAGACTCAACATGGATAGGTGGCATTTCAGGTCGACACCCTTCTTCAGATTGAAGTCCTATCCATGTTCTCCAGGGATGCTGCTTGATCTGTTGAGTTACTCCAGCACCTTGTGCCCTTTTGTGACAAGAATTCATGTCATCAGTAGGAGTTACAAGCTGCAAGCCGTCTCTAGCACCCTCCTCTATGGCCATATAGCTGTGGCTCTCTGCACTACCACTACTCAACCTAGACATTCTGGCTCCCCGCTGCTAGTACAAAGTAACATACGTGTCATTGTCTTCATCTTGTTGCAGCAGCTTCTCAATGGGCATGTTGGCAATGGTTCTCCTGGCATCCTCCAGCTCCAGAAGTCCAGGCTCAGGGCTGGAAATGTTCAGAGGCACAAACTGGGGCGGCAGAGACGGCAAGGGGCTTGCCGGACAGGGCGTCCCTGGTGCAGGTAGAGCCGAGAGCGTTTGACACCAAGGAGAGTGATTGAGGGACTGCTGCTGGCCTGAGAGATCCATTTGCGGAAGACCAGCTGGTGTGGGCGCCCTCGACTGTGGAGAAACAAAAACAGTTTGATCAACTGACAGTTCACACGTTCATAAGTTACAGGAGTTGAATTAGGCCATTCGGCCCATCAATCATGGCTGATCTCTGCCTCCTAGTCCCATTCCCCTGCCTTCTCCCCATAACCCTTGACACCCGTTCTAATCAAGAATTTGTCTATCTCTGCCATTTTTGCATATCTTTCATTCATTTGTTCCATGTCACCATTTATATCTCTCGTTTCCCAGTCTGAAGAAGGGTCTCCACCCGAAACGCCACCCATTCCCTTTCTGCAGAGATGTTGCCAGTCCTGCTGAGTTACTCCAGCTTTTTGTGTCTATCACTGATTACCCTCTGTCGGATTAATGATCAGGGCTCAGTTATCACTGGGTCCAGAGGGAGGGATATGGGAGGTAGGGGGCAGGGGGAGGAAAGTCGGATGCGGAGGCCAAGTCATTGAGTATTTTTAAGATGGAGGTTGACAGATTCTTAATTAGTATGGGGGGTGTCAGGGGTTATGGGGTGAAGGCAGGAGAATGGGATTGAGAGGGAAGGATAGATCAGCCATGATTGAATGGCAGAGTAGACTCGATGGGCCGAATGGCCTAATCCTGCCTCTATGACGTGAACATATGAAAATGGAAAATGAGGGGATGAGAGTAAAGGAACAGGGTGGTGGGGGGGGGGGGGGGGGGATGGGGGGGGGGGGGATGCAGGTTGCAACAATCTGGTGTTGAGCCATTGCAGTACCAGGGGCGTGCTGTTGGGGGTGATGTTGGTCAGGCAAGGCAATAAAACGAGAGGCTATGAGAAGAAGGGTTTTGGCCCGAAACGTCGCCTATTTCCTTCGCTCCATAGATGCTGCTGCACCCACTGAGTTTCTCCAGCACTTTTGTGTAAAACGAGAGGCTGCTTGCCTTCTGAGATGGATGTAGGAATTCCCCTGGCATTATTTCACCTAAGAGAGCAAAATCCTTCCCTCTCACTCGCCCACCACACCCAACCACCCCAAGAACCTTCGAAATACTCAATGACCATCACAAAATAGCCAGGCAGTCTGACCATGCGTTGGAACCGGCTGTGTGTAAACAGACCATGGTTCTTCCTACATTAAAACAGTGTCTTCAAGGCAAAGGCACCTGGTTGGTCTGCACGGCTATTTTGATGTCCCGGGACTGAGATTGATAATTTATTTTTCCATATGCAGCTTCTAAATTACAAATGTGTTACCAATATGCATTATTATCTTTATACCTGCAGCATATCAGCAGAGCAGCTACTCGTACTGATTAGCATCAATATTAATTGCTCCGACATTTTCCACAGTGAAAAGGAGCTAAGTGATGATACATGTTGACATTATTTGAAATGATAAGCAGGGATTGAGGGGGGATCTTATAGAAACTTACAAAATTCTTAAGGGGTTGGACAGGCTCGATGCAGGAAGATTGTTCCCGATGTTGGGGAAGTCCAGAACAAGGGGTCACAGTTTAAGGATGGGGGAAATCTTTTAGGACCGAGATGAGCAAAACATTTTTCACACAGAGAGTGTGAATTCTCTGCCACAGAAGGTAGTTGAGGCCACAGTTCATTGGCTATATTTAAGAGGGAGTTAGATGTGGCCCTTGTGGCTAAAGGGATCAGGGGGTATGGAGAGAAGGCAGGTACAGGATACCGAGTTGGATGATCAGCCATGATCATATTGAATGGCGGTGCAGGCTCGAAGGGCCGAATGGCCTCTACTCCTGCACCTATGTTCTATGTTTCTATGATGGAGTTAAACTCAGCAGCTTTTCAATCACTGTTTCAATATGGCGTAAGCAAATGTTGTTTTGTACTAATCAGACCGTGCTTTCTCCTTCTGACATCTCTATCACCACGGTAACATGCTATACTACACTGGTCCCTCCTTTTGGTTCTGAAAGACATCTACACCAACATTTGGAGGCAAATTACTTATTTTCACGCTGTGTCTGCATCTCGAAAAGTGAAAGGTGAAATGGAGAGGAAAATAATACGATTCTCATTTCATCCCAGAGGGCGGCCCGCTGGCGCAACGGTAAAGCTGCTGCCTTACAGCTCCAGAGACACGGGTTCGATCCTGACTACGGGTGCTGTTTGTACGGAGTTTGCACGTTCTCCCCCTGACATGCGTGGGTTTTCTCCGAGACCTTCGATTTCCTCCCACACCCCAAACACGTGCAGGTTTGTAGGTTAATTTGGCTTGGTCTCAATTTAAACAATTGTCCTTAGTGATAGTGTTAATGTGCGGGGATCGCTGGTCAGTGTGGACTGGGGTGGACTGAAGGGCCTGTTCCGCGATGTATCTCTAAACTAAACCAAGCTTGCAACCTACTGCAGGACAGAAGCTTATTGAGTTACAACATGCAGCCATGGTCCAAGTTGGTTAGGTGAAGCCCGAGCCGAGTGCTTCTGTGTGTTACAGAAGGCATGGCATAATACCTGAGCTCATGATTCTCAATGAAGTCAGATCAGGAAGACATAATGAGCTGCAGATGCTGGATTCTTGCATTTAAGGTCAGCACAATGGCTCAGCGGTAGAGTTGCTGCCTTACAGCTCCTTAGACCTGGGTTCAATCTTGACCAAGTGTGCTGTCTGCGCGAGTATGTACGTTCTCCCTGTGACCACATGGGTTTTCTCCGGGTGCTCCGGTTTCCTCCCGCAATCCCAAATGTTCCCATTTGCAAAAAATGTCCCCAATGTTGGGCGAGTCCAGAACCAGGGGCCACAGTCTTTGAATAAAGGGGAGGTCATTTAAGACTGAGGTGAGAAAAAAAACGTTTTCACCCAGAGAGTTGTGAATTTATGGAATTCCCTGCCACAGAGGGCAATGGAGGCCATGTCACTGGATGGATTTAAGAGTGATTTAGAGCTCTAGGGGCTACTGGAGTCAAGGGATATGGGGAGAAGGCAGGCACGGGTTATTGATAGGGGATGATCAGCCATGATCACAATGAATGGCGGTGCTGGCTCGAAGGGCCAAATGGCCTCCTTCTGCACCTATTTTCTATGTTTCGATGTTTCTAATCCAAAGACATAAAGGTTTGTAGGTTAATTGATTTGGGTATAATTGTAAATTGTCCCGAGTGTGCAGGATAGTGTTAGTATGCGGGTGATCACAGTCTGGTCATAATCAGACTTGTTGGGCTGAATGGCCCATTTCTGCACTGTATCTCTAAAGTCACAAAGTGCTGGAGTATCTCAGAGGGGATCCGGCAGCATCTCTGATGGACATAGATAAGTGTTGTTTATGGTCGGGGCCCTTCAGACAGAAGAGGCATCCCAACACAAAAACATTGCCTCCCCATGTTTTTCCAGAGGTGTTGCCTGACCTCCTGAGTTACTCCAGCACTTTGCTTTCTATGAGGAAGTAGATTATTAGAAGGCATCTTCAGTTGCACAGAATCAGTTGCGTTTGTGGTTCACCTGCAGTGCCTGACAGTTGTTTGGTAATGCTTCAACATGGCCAATATAGAAACATAGAAACTAGGTGCAGGAGTAGAGGCCATTCAGCCCTTCGAGCCTGCATTGCCATTCAATATGATCATGGCTGATCATCCAACTCAGTATCCTGTACCTGCCTTCTCTCCATACCCCCTGATCCATTTAGCCACAAGGGCCACATCCAACTCTCTCTTAAATATAGCCAATGAACTGGCCTCAACTACCTTCTGTGGCAGAGAATTCCAGAGATTCACCACTCTCTGTATGAAAAATGTTTTCCTCATCTCGGTCCTAAACGATTTCCCCCTTATCCTTAAACTGTGACCCCTTGTTCTGGACTTCCCCAACATCGGGAACAATCTTCCTGCATCTAGCCTGTCCAACCCCTTAAGATTTTGCAAGTTTCTATAAGATCCCCCCTCAATCTTCTAAATTCTAACGAGTACAAGCCGAGCCTATCCAGTCTTTCTTCATATGAAAGTCCTGACATCCCAGGAATCAGTCTGGTATCAACCACAAGGTGAAGTCAATGATTGCAAGTACCAAGATTCCTCTCCTAAATTGAATCTTGAACTGACTTAAACTCAATGACTGGGCTTGTGGGACAGAAGTGTACAATCACACACCATCAGCTCCTGTCCTGGAACTATCAGCCTCTTGATCTTCCTTTCGCACTGCCATGGACTTGTTTCGTAATTGTGTATTTTTGCACAAATTTCCTTTCAAGGTGCGGTAGATTTTGTGCATGATTTATGGATAGCTTCGGTTTTTACTCTGCTGTCTGAGTCCAATGTGCCTTTGTTCAATTTTTTTAATTGTACCTGAAGTTCGGCGTGCTGGTGGATGTGACTGACAATCTCGACTTGACTTGACTTGATCTGATGCACTGCAGGCATCCCTATCACAGTCTATTGATGAGATTCCAGCACCCTGAGTCACCCCATTCACAAGAGCCGGCAGAGAAACTATATGAAGGGTTTGCTACATAGTTCAGTTGTACGGGTGAACTTTTTTTGGCTGAGTTTTGCGTACGTTTCATTCATACTCAGAGGCTCAGAGGGGAAGGCATATGGTTTGTTTTAAGAAATACGATTGTATTAACACTGCCATCTGATGGTCAGATGATGTCACGAAAATAAAAGTATCTTCACACAGAGAGGCATGTGGTGAACTTTGATCGACTGTGACAAACGTTCATGCAAAGGGTGGTAGGTGTATGGAATGAGCTGCCAGAGGAGGTCGTTGAGGTAGGGACTATTGCAATGTTTAAGAAACATTTAGACAGGTAAAGGATAGGACAGGATGGGAGGGGAAAGGGACATGTTGGGCAAGTAGGGCCGAAGGGACTGTTTCCGCACTGTATGCCTCTATGACTATGTTTTAATCAATTTTCCTTCAAAGGGAATGGAACAATGACCCCACAATCTCATTCACTTCCCACACTAGAGATAATTTGAATTTTTTATTTTACAGATACTAATTAACCCATAAACCCGCACGTCTTTGGGATGTGGGAGGAAACTGGGACACCCGAAGGAATCCCACGCGGTCACAGAGAGAACATGCAAACTCCGCACAGACAGCGTCTGAGGTTAGGATCGAAACCCGGGACTCTGGCGATGTGCGGCAGCCGCTATACCGGGTTGCGCCACCTTTATCGTTATCCTTTCCAGCTGCGATGGATGGTCATTGACATGTCAATTGTCTTTCATCCTGCAGAGAAGTCCCTTGACCATCAGGTTCAGTCAAGTCAGGTCTGGTTTACAAGGGCGCTGAACTACTAGTCCAGTGACAACCCTGCTCACAGCAGCATCACCAGTGCATAAGCCCAGACAATCGCACAAAAACAAATTATACATAAATGACACTGAAGAAGGGTCTCGACCCGAAAATTCACCCATTCCTTCTCTCCACAGATGCTGCCTGTCCCGCTGAGTTACTCCAGCATTTTGTGTCTATCTTCGGTTTAAACCAGCATCTGCAGTTCCTTCCCACACAATGACACTTAACTTATTTGTTTGTGCACTACACGACTCTACGATTGCAAGGCATTAAAGGTGTTCCCTATTCATTGTACCCTTGGTGTGAGTGCATGGAAACCCCAAGACGTATCCTACCTGGCAGTTCCCTGGGAAGTTGCTCTGCAATGGTTGCGGGCTGTACGACATGACCGAGGGGGGCCCCAGCATTGTGTAGCTGGGACAGGCAGCTTGCATGCACATGTCTTGCATGTACGGTGAGTTGACGGCATCGTGCGAGGGGTAGCTGGGGCAAGGTGACCACTGTGACACCGGCTGGAGGCTGGCAGAGGATGGCTGAGGCAGCCATGTAGTGTGAAAGCTTCCCTCCTCAGCAGGTTGCACTGGTGATGAAGCAGCATCTGTCTCATGGAACCCCGGATGTCCTGAAGATAGGAACGAAAATAGCAGCAAGAAATTAAAAATGCACACACACACATTCTCAGCCTTGATTGGCAGTGAACACTGATGCCAACAAACGTTCCAAAAATTATGCATTCTATGCTTTGTAAAATTCTATACCATCATTATTGAGTCTCCCCAGCAATGTTGTCTACCTTCGATTCCCCAGCACCTGCAGTTCCTTCTTGAACACGAGTGGGTTAGTATATGGTGAGCGTTTGCCAGCACTGGGCCTTTACTCGCTAGAGTTCAGAAGGATGAGAGGGAACCTCATTAAGACTTGCAGATTGATTATTGCTGTATGCTCGCTGGAGTTTTCAAGGATGTTGGGGGACTTCATTGCAACTTACTGAATAGTGAAAGGCCTGGATAGAGTGCATGCAGAGAGGATGTTTCCACTAGTGGGAGAGTCTAGGATCAGAGGAGGTTGGTGAATCTGTGGAATTCATTGCCACAGACGGCTGTGGAGGCCAAGTCATTGGGCATTTTTAATGCGGAGATTGACATATTCTTGGTTAGTACGGGTGTCAGGTGTTACGGGGAGAGGGGGGGAGGGAGGCAGGAGAATGGGGTTGAAAGGGAAAGATAGATCAGCCCTGAATTAATGGCGGAATGGACTCAATGGGCCGAATGGCCTACTTCTGCTCCTGTGAATTTATCAACTTGTATACACTAACATACCCCAGTGCAGTTTTGGGAATGGCCAACTTCTAGGAGCAGAGGTATCAGGTCTACTCCGCCATTCAATCGTGGCTGATCTATCCTTCACTCCCAACCCCATTCTCCTGCCTTCTCCCCATAACCCTGACACCAGCTCCAATCAAAATACAATAACCTAACGCAGACCTATGCCCAATTAATCCATGAAAGATTCCTCACCCTGTCGGGTGTAGGAGCTCGAGGAGTTCTTGGTGAAGGCAAAGGGCACAATCTAGAAGTAGTACCTTCCCACAAAAGTGTCCATTACTCAGTACAGTCCCATCAGCAACATTGATGGAGACATCATTAAAAATGATGGACACAAAATGCTGGAGGAACTCATTTGGTGGAGTAAACCGAATGGTAGAATAACCCAGAAGGGTCTCGACCCCAAATGTCACCTATCCATTTTCTCCAGAGATACTGCCTGACCCGTATTTTGACTCCAGCATTTTGTGTCCATCTTTGGTATAAACCAGCATTCTACAGTTTCTTTTCATTTTATTAATGGTGATTCTATTTAACACAATACCCGGTGATAAAAAAAAAGAGCTGGCAGCCGGTTCTATTCATTGACAGCCGCCAAAAGAAAGCAAATGACCATAGTTACCGTTTTATGTCATAATATTTGGCACATGTGATATAAACACAAAATAACTAAAATAATGCCAGCTCGCTGTCTCTGGCGATAAAAACAATGCCAATTTTAAATGGACTAACAATGACTTACTGTATGTACTGTCCATAAATTGTTAGGAGCTTCTTGCTCTCAAGTTATATTATTTATGCATTAACTATGTACATTGAATCTTACCTATTTGTGAATAGCATGTCATTGAAAGACGTGGCAAAACCATCTGCTTGGCATAAAAAAAAATACACAATTAGAAAAATGATCATATATGTTGTTGCTGTAAATACAAGATATTTTGATCTGAGGAATGCGATCAGTATTTTTTTTTTTTGTAGGTAGGAACTGCAGATGCTGGTTCACAGAGGGAGAACAAGAGGGGAAGAGACAAGGACTTTAAGACTTTTGCCTTCCACCACAGTGAGGGGGTGCCTTGTGAACTCACTGTGGTGGATGTTAAATTTGTGTTCATTGTGTGTTTTTGTTATTTTAAATATATGTATGACTGCAAGGCAACGGAATTCCGTTCAGAACGAAAGGTCTGAATGACAATAAAGGATACTTTGACTTTGACTGCAGACAGGCACAAAATGCTGGAGTAACTCAGCGGGATAGGCAACATCCCTGGATAGAAGGAATGGGTGACGTTTCGGGTCGAGACCCTTCTTCAGACTGGGAATCGGGGGAGAGGGAGACACAAAGATAAGGAAGGGTGAAAATGCGACATCGAAAGAGATGCGGGCCAAGGAAATTGTAGAATAGATCGTTGTTAGCTCGGAGCAGGTGACAGAAATTAAACGATATTTAATCTGTAACTATCTGGCTATGTTTGCTATGTTCTGTAACTGGCAATGTCAGGACTGCGCCCCAGAGTCTGAAGGTTGTTGGATCCAATGTTGGTCACCATACGTTATAGAAAGGGCCTGAAGTTCAAGAGATGGCGGAGAAGGTTTCACTGGAATAGTCCCAGTGATATATGTTTCTGTTGCAAGGCTAGGTTGGAAAAGCTGGGATTGCTCTCTTCAGTCTGTGGAATTCTCTGCCTCAGAGGGCGGTGGAGGCAGGTTCTCTGGATGCTTTCAAGAGAGAGCTAGGTAGGGCTCTTAAAAATAGCTGTCAGGGGATATGTGGGAAGGCAGGAACGGGGTATTGATTGGGGATGATCAGCCATGATCACAGTGAATGGGCTACTCCTGCACCTATTGTCTATTGTCTATCACAGAGGTTGAGAAGAGAATTGTCCGTGGCGTTTAAATTTAAGTTTAATTTACTTTAGTTTAGAAATACAGCGTAGCAACAAGCCCTTCGACCCATCGAGACTGCGCCCATGAGCGATCACCCACACACATGTTCTACCTTACACACTAGGGACAATTTACAGATGCCCAATTGACTTACAAACCTGTACGTCTTTGGAATGTGGCAGGCAACCAGAGCACCCAGAGAAAACCCACGCAGGTCACAGGGAGAATGCACAGACTCCGTGCAGACAGCTTCCGTTGTCAGCAACGTACCTCGGTGCAACAACGTACCTCGGTGACCGCCAATCCCCCCCCCCCCCTCTGGACACTTATTATTATTTATTCAAATCGTTTGCTATGTCGCTCTTCCAGGGAGATGCTAAATGCATTTCGTTGTCTCTGTACTGTACACTGACAATGACAATTAAAATTGAATCTAAATCTGAATCTGAATCTGTCAGGATCGGAGTTTCTTCCCAGAGGCAATTTGGACTGTAAACGCCTATCTCACCAGGGACTAACTCTACTGAACGTTTTTCCTTCCATTATTTATTATGTAAAAGAATATGTGTGTTATGATTGTGTTTATAGTTTGTTTGGTTGTTTTGTTGTTTGTCTTTTGCACAAAAGTCCGCGAGCATTGCCACTTTCATTTCACTGCACATCTCGTATGTGTATGTGACAAATAAACTTGACTTGACTTGACTTGAACCCGGGTCCCCAGCGCTACAGGGCTGCAACCCTAACACTGCATCTACGTGCTACCTCAGCGAGCGGTAATTTCATGACACGGGCCCGATTAAATGCTGGAAACGAACCTACTGCACATATTAACAAATCAATGCGATAATGACTAAAATGCTCACCGAGCTGCTGGGAGATGTATTAGTGTTCTCAACGTTCTTTCTCTTTCTTTTAAGCAGTTCCTTTACGGGATCTTTCACACGGACACCTAAATAAGGTCGCTGCTGTGACTGGTCAGAAGAAGCTGGAAAAGTAGAAGCGATAAATCTTGTGTGAACATTTTTAAAATATCATGTGCTGATAACCCCATGAACACGCTCTACAATGTGTAGAGATGGCCAACAACCTCTTTGAGCCAAATAATTTTTTCCCTCTTGGCACTGTATTTTGTTAGACCAGTTATTGTCGGATATTCACCGTGTTCCTTTATGATTCTCGTGTTGTTAAGAAGACGGGTGGGACACTGTCAGAGACACAAGAGACTGCAGATGCAGAATCAGGAGCAACACACTAATGGCCGGAGGGACGCAGCAGAGGCGAACAAGAATTAATCATAGAGGGATACAGCATGGAAACAGGCCCTTCAGTCCAACTTGCCTACACCGACCAACATGTCCCATCTACATTAGTCCCACCTGCCTGCACTTGGCCCAGATCCTTCTAAACCTGTCCTATCCGTGTAGCTGTCTAATTGCTTATTTAATGCTATGATAGCCCCTGCCTCAATAACCTCCTCCAGCAGCTCGTTCCATGCACCCGCCACCCTTTGTGTGAAAAAGTCTCCCATAACCTTTCCCCCCTTCACCTTAAACCTATGCCCTCTCGTTCGGTCCTCTCCTACCCTGGGCTAGAGACTCAGAGCGTGCTCCTGAACTATTCCTCTCATGATTTTACATACCTCCATAAAATAGACAATAAACAATAGGTGCAGGAGTAGGCCACTCGGCCTTTCGAGCCAGCACCGCCATTCAATGTGATCATGGCTGATCATCCCCAATCAGTACCCCGTTCCTGCCTTCTCCCCATATCCCCCGACTCCGCTATTTTTAAGAGCCCTCTTTAAAATCACTCCTCATCCTCCTACGCACCAGAGAATAGAGTCCCAGCCTGCTCAACCTCTCCCCTATAGGCCAGGGTCTCAAGTTCTGGGTAACGTCCTCATAAATTGTTGACGTTTCAGGTTGAGGGCCTGCGCCAGGACTGAGAATGGAGGCGAAGGATAGCTGGTTTGTGGAAGAGAGAGATGATAGCTGGTTTGTGGAAGAGAGAGGGAGGAGTGAGACAGACAGGGGGTCCGTCGGTAGACAAACGTGCTGGAGAAACTCAGCGGATGCAGCATCTACGGAGTGAAGGAAATAGGCAAAAGCTTCGGGCCAAAACCCTTCTTCAGACTCTGTCCGAAGGTGGAGAGCACCTCCATTCAATGTGATCATGGCTGATCATCCCCAATCATTACCCCGTTCCTGCCTTCTCCCCATATCCCCTGACTCCGCTATTTTTAAGAGCCCTTTGTAGCTCTCTCTTGAAAGCATCCAGAGAACCTGCCTCCACCGCCCTCTGAGGCAGAGAATTCCACAGACTCACCACTCTCTGTGAGAAAAAGTCTCCGTTCTAAATGGCTTACCCCTGGTTTCATTTTTAATCTGTCCCCAGTTCTGATGAAAAGACGTTGCCCTGATACTTGACCGCGTTGACCACACACCTTGCCTGAATATTTCCAGAATGTTCTAATTCTTGGGTGAATCACCTCCACCTCAGCTGCCTTGGCCTCCTCCAGCCGACCAATGCCGGGTCACCCCACAACAGCACCTGCAGCTGACTAAGTGAGAAACCACCAAACACACGCACGCTTCAAGTGATTCACTGCCGTTGTTTACTGTCCTTGCACCCACCACCCACAGCTGTAGGATGTTCGTGACTGTAATCTCCGCAAGATCTGAAACCTTAATCACCCAAGAAAAAAAAAAAAGCACCGATTTCTGTCATTTTACTTTGCAAGGCCATATTTTAAATTATTATCGAAAGATGAAGCAGGAATTATTACATTATTATGTGTAGGAAGGAACTGGAGATGCTGGTTTAAAGCGAAGATAGACACAAGAAGCTGGACTTTCTCAGCGGGTCAGGCAGCATCTCTGGAGAAAAGGAACAGAATGAATAAGGGTCTCAATCCGAAACATCATCTGGTGTATTCCTTTTCTCCAGAGATGTTGCCCGACCCGCTGAGTTACTCCAGCTTTTTGTGTCTATATTCTATGTAAACCAGCATCTGCAGTTCCTTCCTACACATAATAATCTACAGATCTACAAGGACAAGGACGAACAGACTAAAAAACAGATTTTACCCCACTGCTATAAAGGCACTAAATGTAGCCGCCAAGGAACGCAGGGGCGATACATACTAAGGGACTGTGGTACACTGTGAAATCGACAGAAGGATGGAGGGTTGGGTGTTTATGCGTGCTATTTTCATGATATTTATTTTAGTTGTTTATCTTTTAATATTTTATCTTGTATGTATCGTTAGCTTTTAGAAATGTTTGAATGGTGCACTGACTGGCTGACATTTTTAAATTTCGTTGTACATGGTTCATGTTACAATGACAATAAAGAAACTATTCCATTCTATTCTATTCTATCCTTCCTTGACATGTGCCATGAGGTGCTGGTTTATACCAAAGATGGACACAAAGTGCTGGAGTAACATAGCCAAATCTCGAGCCATCTCTTACTTCACTGGTGACAAAGATCTATCTTTTATTCTCTCTCTCTCTCTCACCAAAGATGCTCCCTGATCCATTGAGTTACTCCAGCTTTTTGTGTCTAACTTTGATTCCATTATTGATGGCTTCAGGTAGGCAAATCTAAAATATTACACACCTTCCTAACAACTGCTGGGTTGCAAGAGATACAAGGGAACTGCTGATGTTGGAATCTTCAGCAATAAAACAAAGTGCTGGAGGAACTCAGTCGGTCAGGCAGCATATGTGGAGGGAATGGGCAGGTGACATTTAGGATCGAGTCCCTTCTTCAGAATTGATAGACCTCTCTTCTCCAACTTTCTCCCCTCCTGCAATCAGACTGAAGAAGGGTCCCGACCTGAAATGTCATCTGCCTGAACTGCCAGGTTTAGAGATACTATGCAGTAACAGGCCCTTTGGCCCTCAGAGTCCGCACCAACCAGCGATCCCCGTACACTAGTTCTATCCTACACACTAGGGACAATTTACAGAAGCCAATTAACTTACAAACCTGCACGTCTTTGGAGTGTGGGAGGAAACCGGAGCTTACCTGGAGTAAAACCAACTCAATAGACAATAGGTGCAGGAGTAGGCCATTCGGCCCTTCGAGCCAGCACCGCCATTCACTGTGATCATGGCTGATCATCCCCAATCAGTACCCCGTTCCTGCCCTCTCCCCGTATCCCCCGACTCCACTATTTTTAAGAGCCCTATCTATCTCTTGAAAGCATCCAGAGAACCGGCCTCTGAGGCAGAGAATTCCTCAGACTCACCACTCTCTGTGAGAAAAAGTGTTTCCTTGTCTCCGTTCTAAATGGCTTACTCCTTATTCTTAAACTGTGTGGCCCCTGGTCCTGGAGAAACCCAGAGATAAGGTACAAATTCCACACAGACAGCACCCATAGTCGGGATCGAACCTGGGAGGCAGCAACTCCACCACAGCGCCACCGTGTCGCTCCCACTGCGTGCCTCCGTGCATGCCTCTGTTTTGCAGCATAGTAGCAAGATAGATGTGGGAGTGAAGGATTTATGAAGCAGCAGTTTGGTTGGAAATTGCATATAACCTCCTTTGAAGAAGCTGATGACTGCTTTTAATGTGGTTTGTCAAACCTTTGTATTGAGCTGTGAGCGGTGGAGACTCCCCTATTTTGCAGCATGGTTACCTTCACTTCTTCCCACACAGTGCCAATGATCAGCTGAAGGTTCACAGTTGTACATATCAAAGGAAATGTGCCTACATACAGTACTTGCTCATCCAACACAGAAGAAGTGCCTCATATTATCTAACCTCAAAAACCATTGCTGAAAGGTCATATACAGAGAAATAGTTCTGATAAAATGTCACTGACCTGAAATGTTGTCACTGACATTTACCCACGGCACTGGAGAGTACAGGAGGACTATCTCCACATGGAAGTGAGAATTGATTCAGGTGGCACATTTCATTTTTGCCATCATTTAGTTGGGATGTCAGAGGTTATGTCAGACCTCCAGGACAAGGGGTCACAGCTTAAGGATAAGGGGGAAATCCTTTAAAACCGAGATGAGAAGAACTTTTTTCACACAGAGAGTGGTGAATCTCTGGAACTCTCTGCCACAGAGGGTAGTTGAGGCCAGTTCATTGGCTATATTTAAGAGGGAGTTTAGATGTGGCCCTTGTGGCTAAGGGGATCAGAGGATATGGAGAGAGGGCAGGTACTGGATACTGAGTTGGATGATCAGCCATGATCATATTGAATGGCGGTGCAGGCTCGAAGGGCCGAATGGCCTACTCCTGCACCTAATTTATATGTTTCTATGTTTCTATGTTATGGGACGAAGGGACTATGTACCCTCTATCTATGACCACGTGGGTTTTCTCCGGGTGCTCCGGTTTCCTCCCATATTCCAAAGACGTACAGGTTTGTAGGTGAACATGGCTTCTGTAAGTTGTAAAATTGCCCCTAGTGTGTAGGATAGTGCTCAAGTACAGGGGGGGGGAGATAGAAACATAGAAAATAGGTGCAGGAGTAAGCCATTCGGCCCTTCGAGCCTGCACCACCATTCAATGTGATCATGGCTGATCCTCCAACTCAGTATCCCGTACCTGCCTTCTCTCCATACCCCCTGATCCCTTTAGCCTCAAGGGCCACATCTAACCCTCTTAAATATAGCCAATGAACTGGCCTCAACTACCTTCTGTGGCAGAGAATTCCACAGATTCACCACTCTCTGTGTGAAAAATGATTTTCTCATCTCGGTCCTAAAAGACTTCCCTCTTATCCTTAAACTGTGACCCCTAGTTCTGGACATCCCCAACATCGGGAACAATCTTCCTGCATCTAGCCTGTCCAACCCCTTAAGAATTTCGTAAGATTGTAAGATCGCTGGTCGGCGCGGACTCGGTGGGCCGAAGGGCCTGTTTCCTCGCTGTATCTCTAAAGTCTATAGTTCCCAAACAGCTAGAAATCACACCTGCCAAAGAAGACGAGAGCCACCCTTTTTAGGAGTGTTATCTATTCACCGCTCTCTCCGAACGCACGGCTCTCGTGTGGGAAGTGTGAATCGAAACATTGCTACTTTTTCTGCACTCTGTTTCCTACCAACTCACGTGAACAAGATGAAACACAGGGTGCTGAGCTGAGCTTGAACATCATAACCCTGCCAAGTCCTCAGTGAGTTCTCTGTTACAATCCACAGAAATCCAAAGCATGGAAGAAAATCTAATTTCTAAACACACCTGAGCTATGACATTCAAGCAACAATAGTCAGTGCTCGTACACTGTAATTGTATGTAATACTCTAATCTTCTCAGTAGGAATTCCCAGCTTCAATGAATACAGATTTCTCAGGTAGGGTCCCCATAAGACTTATTGTGCCAACTTACAACAACAAACAAAACAGGATTTTATAAGGCAAGTTCCCAGACAGTCAGAGTGAGGAATCAGTGGGCGGAAAGGTCATAAGGTCATAAGTGATAGGAGCAGATTTAGGCCATTCAGCCCATCAAGTCTACTCCGCCATTCAATCATGGCTGATCCATCTCTCCCTCCCAACCCCATTCTCCTGCCTTTTCCCCCATAACCCCTGACACCCGTACTAATCAATAATCTATCTATCTCTGCCTTGTACATATCCATTGCCTTGGCCTCCACAGCCTTCGGTGGCAAAGAATTCCACAGATTCACCACCACCCCTGGAAATGCATTCCAAGTCCCCGTGACTCTCTGTGTAAAAAAAAAAGCCTTCCTTGCACACCTCCATTAAACTTTCCCCCTCTAACCTTATAGTTGTGCCCTCTAGTGTTAAACATTTCCACCCTGGATAAAAACAAAAAGGTTCTGACTACATTGGCTGCAAAATCCCCCCCCCTCCCAGCTGGGCTCTGCAGGGTCAGGCTATTCAAATGGTGAACTTGCACCCTTTGCGAAACCTTTCCTTTCATTTTTGTTTCTGGGAGGTAGGTGTTGTTAACAAGGCCAACGTTTGATGCACCTTTCCAAATGCCCTTGAGGAGGAGGTGGTGAACAGTTCCCCCCAACGCCCGCAGTTTGTGTGGTGGGCCAGATACGGTTGAGTTAGGGGCCACACCCTCTGTGGTCTCGTAGACCTGGGACTGGTTGCTGATTGTAAGAGCAGCAAAATACTATGATGTGAATTCCCCTAACTGCTGTTTTGGTGGAAGCTGTAACTTGTTTCCTTCAACCACCCCTCAAATTTGTCTTTAATCAGTTTAGTTTAACAATGAGTTTTTAGTTTAGTTTGGAGATACAAACCCTTCGGCCCAACCGAGACCGCACCGACCAGCGATCCCCGCACATTAACATTATCCTACACACACACACACACACACAAGGGACAATTTTTACATTTACAACAAACCAATTAACCTACAACCCTGTACGTCTTTAGAGTGTGGGAGGAAACTGAAGTTCTCAGAGAAAAACCTCGCAGGTCACGGGGAGAATGTATAATGCAGATAGGCAGCCGTCGTCAGGTTCGAACCCGGGTCTCTGGCGCTGTAAGTGTTGTAACTCTACCGCTGTGTCACCCTGCCAACCTGTCATATGAAATGTGTCATATTCAACACACAAAAAATAAGCATCCATTTGTCTTTCGTTGATACTAAGGAAACAAATGGTGCAGTAACATCCCACTGCCAATTTCCTCTCACTCACCTGCCCACTTCATTTCCATTGCCAATATCCCTGTGTGGTCTGAATCATAACACTAAATGGAGACACAAGGAACTGCAGATGCCGCTGGAACTCGGCAGGTCAGGCAGCATCTTGGGAGGGAACGGACAGACAACTTCAACACACAACTGGGTCAGGACTCTTTCAGACTGATGGAGTAGAGGGAAGAAAACTGGAGAAGAGAGGGGCAAAGTCTAGGTGGATACAGGTGAGGGGGGTTTGATAGGCCAGTGGGTGGAGTAAGTGACCAAGGGTTGTTGTGAAAAGAAGACTTTGCCACTTACTACACCCCCTGCCAAACAACCAACCCCCTTCACTTGTATCCACCTATCATTCACCAGCTTTTATCTCTCACCCACCTCACTTTCCAGCTTTCTCTCCACTCCCCCCCCAACTCCATCAGACTGAAGTGGGGTCTTGGCCTAAAATGTTATCTGTCCATTCCCTCCACAGATGCTGCCTGACCTGCTGAGTTCCTCCACCACTTTGCCTTTCAATCAATTCAATGATTAAATTATACTTTATTGTCATGGGTTCTTAGATATACATCTAAGATTTGACTGTAGTGAAATGCTGTATTCTACATATAACCCTTGAGTTAGAGGATGGTGAATGTGGAATTCTTTGCCACAGTCTGGTGTGGAGGCCATCACTGGATATGTTTAAGGGGGAAGATTAGTTTAGTTTAGCTTAGTTTACAGATACAGCATGGAAACAGGCCCTTCGACCCACTGAGTCCGTGCCGAACAGCATTAATGCTACCCTACACACACTAGGGACACTTACACCAAACCAATTAACCTACATACCTGTGCGTCTTTGTGGGAGTGTGGGAGGAAACCGAAGATCTCTGAGAAAACCCACGCGGTCACAAGGAGAACGTGCAAACTCCGTACAGATAGCTCCTGTAGTCGGGATCGAACCCAGGTCTCCGGCGCTGCAAGGCAACAACTCTACTGCTGTGCCACCGTGCAGATAGATAGATTCTTGATGAGTACAGGTGTCAGGGGTTGTGGGGAGAAGGCAGGAGAATGGGGTTAGGAGGGAGAGATAGATCAGCCACGATTGAATGGCGGAATAGACTTGATGGGCCGAATGGCCTAATTCACTTATGACCTTAACCCGGTAAAATGAAATAGTAGACTTCACTCAGGCCTCGAGTGTTGCCATGGTTTGGCACCGACATAGTTAAAAAAAGTTGACCACACAGTCCCATCAGCCGTGTCACACGTGGCAACAGACTCCCCACCCCACCAATCCTTATCTGGAACCCCCACCATTCTTAGTCTCTGGGCCCCACTTTGTTATCGGCAACTCCCCCCCCCCCTCCTCAGCGCCCAGCCCCCCCCCCCCCCCCCCCCCACGCTGGGTCTCTCATCGTTCATGGTAGCAGAAGAATGTACTATCATAAAATGGTCTCATCATTCCATGTTAGACAAAAATGCTGGAGAAACAGCGGGTGAGACAGCATCTATGGAGCGAAGGAAATAGGCAACGTTTTGGGTCGAGACCCTTCTTCATTCCAAGCTTTGTTTTCATCAAAAAATAGTCTATCCACAAACATTTTCTGGCAAGGTGTCAATATATAGATTTTGTTCAGAAACTAAAATCTATTAAGCAATAACGTACAAGGGTCAGTGTAAAAATTCAATGTAAGGCTCCACAGCTCGGTGCAGTTGCAGCAGGCCGCAATATCAAAGTTCAAAGCTCAAAGTAAACTTTATTGTCAATTCAAATAAATTGGATTGAAATTACAAATGTGCAAGTAATATTTATAACACAGACAGACAACCTACCAATAATATAGACAATATACATTATTTAAAATATTCACAGCGTACTGACTCAGCACGACATGCTGCATTGCACACTAGGTGAAAATTATTTCCTCATTCGGATTCCCCTCTGACAAGTTTAATTCTTTAAATGTAAATTCAAGGGGATAGCCCTTCGAAGACGTACTTTTTCCATTCGGTCATCGGTACTTGGGATTCCATTTATACCATGGTTTGCATATTGGTAAACCCACTGAGATACGTCGACGATAACAAGCACCAAATCACGAGAAATAATAATAATAAGAACACCCATGGTAAATTAAAAATAACGACGCGATGTTTTTGAAGAAATTACTTTGGGATCATTGCTTTCACTATAGTTTACTTTCACTGAGATTGAGAGGGGATCTTATAGAAACTTACAAAAGAGATTGAGAGGGGATCTTATAGAAACTTACAAAATTCTTAAGGGGTTGGACAGGCTAGATGCAGGAAGATTGTTCCCGATGTTGGGGAAGTCCAGGACAAGGGGTCACAGCTTAAGGATAAGGGGGAAATCCTTTAAAACCGAGATGAGAAGAACTTTTTTTCACACAGAGAGTGGTGAATCTCTGGAACTCTCTGCCACAGAGGGTAGTTGAGGCCAGTTCATTGGCTATATTTAAGAGGGAGTTAGATGTGGCCCTTGTGGACAAGGGGATCAGAGGGTATGGAGAGAAGGCAGGTACGGGATACTGAGTTGGATGATCAGCCATGATCATATTAAATGGCGGTGCAGGCTCGAAGGGCCGAATGGCCTACTCCTGCACCTAATTTCTATGTTTCTATGTTTCTACTATATCTCATTTTTAACGTGGACCACACCAGGCTTCAGTCATCGAGAAGTACAGCACAGGCATAGGCCCTTCAGCCCACCTCTTTCATGCTGGCCCTTTTGCCCATTCAGTGAATCGAGGACCAGAGGACCAGTGCCTGTCTAAAGTTCTCTTGAACATTGTGATTGTGTAGAATTCCTGCTCCTCCTCTGGCAGCGAGTTCCAGATTCAACTACTGTAGTTTAGTTTAGAGATACAGCGCAGAAACTAGTGGGAGAGTCTAGGACTAGAGATCACAGCCTCAGAATTAAAGGATGTTCCTTTAGGGAGGATTTCTTTAGTCAGGGGATGGTGAATCTGTGGAATTCTTTGCCACAGAAGGAAGTGGAGGCCAAGTCAGTGGATATATTTATAACAGAGATAGATGGATTCTTGATTAGTACGGGTGTCAGGGGTTATGGGGAGAAGGCAGGAGAATGGGGTTAGGAGGGAGAAATAGGTCAGCCATAATTCTGCTTCTATCACATGACCTGATGACCTTTGGCCCACTGGATCTGCGCCGACCAGTAATCTGCCGCACATTAACACTATTCTACACTAAGGACAATTAAAAAAAGATTATACCAAGGCACTAAACCCACAAAACTCTACGTCTTTGGAGTGTGGGATGAAACCAAAGTTCTCGGAGATAACCCACGTAAACGTACAAATGTACAAATCTAGCCGTGAAAATGAGACTGCGTATAGACAGCACCCTTAGTCAGGATCGAACCCAGGTCTTAAGCTCTGTAAGGCAGCAACTCTACTACTGAGTCGGCCTTCACTGTGTAAAAAACCGAGCACCTATTTTCCCTTTTGGAAGAATCAGAAGAAGGGTCCCAACATGAAACGTCACCGATCCATGTTCTCCAGAGATGCTCCCTGACCCGCTGAGTTACTCCAACATTCTGTGTCTTTTTTTTAAACCACAGTGGTTGGTTCAGGACTGTTTCTAATGAATAGTGACCTCATGTAAGTCAACGGTGAAGGACTGGACCATGATAATGCCATTGAATGTCAAGAGTGGGTGGTCAGAGAAATATAGCATGGAAACAAGTCCACTGAGTCACTGCTGACTGTTCGCCACCAATTTACACTAATCAAAGCCACAACATATTATTATATTAAATCTAAATTGCTGGAGAAACTCAGCAGGTGAGGCAGCATCTATGGAGCAAATGAATAGGTGACGTTTCGGGTCGAGACCCTTGTGTCTGAAGAACCCGAAACGTCACCTATTCCATAGATGCTGCCTCACCCGCCGAGTTTCGCCAGCATTTTTGTCTACCTTCGATTTTTCCAGCATCTGCAGTTCTTTCTTAAACATTATATTAAATTAGATATTATTTAATTGGAGATAAAAAGTTCAATTTTATTTTGAACTGCGTAACCAGGATTTAGTTTTTGTTAATTGTGTTCGTGTATGTATCCAAATTTACACTTGAATTCTGAAAAGGATGAGCAATCTTCTTCCCGTAAATCTCTGTGATGAACATGAATTTCTTATTTTAGACTGAACAGCAACCAAAACCTGAAAAATATCAAAAATACTAACCATCGATATTTCAGTTCCCTTCATTTGAACCCAGACATCCTCTCTCTTACTTAAATAGTGCAATAGTTCAAGTTTGATGACGTTAATCCGTGTCCACTTTCGAATTGGCTAAGACTGCATCTGTGCCCATTCCAATTCTCTCAGAATAACCCGTCTGAGTTTTCAGACGCAAAGTGCCGTAGTGACTCAGCGGGTCAGGCAGCATCTCTGGAGAAAAGGAATAGGTGACGTTTCAGGTGGAGACCCTTCATCAGACGAATCTCAACCCAACACTCAACCCAACCCAACACTCAATTCAGTATTCGGATGTCCAAAGGGACTTGGTGCAGGTTTCCCAAAAAGTTAATTTGCAAGTTGAGTCAGTAGTAAGGAAGGTGAATGCGATGCTAGTATTCATTTCAAGAAGTCAAAGTCAATTTCATTTGTCACAAAAACAGGAATGTCATGCTGAGGCTTTATATCAGACTGCATTTGGAGTATTGTGAGCTGTTTTGGGCCCCATATCTGAGGAAGGATATGCTGGTGTTGGAGAGAGTCCCGAGGAGGTTGACGAGGATGATGCTAGGAATCATTGTCTACATTGTCACAGCTAGATATGGTGGTCAACAAGGCTTTTGGTTCATTGGCCTTTATCAGTCGGGGCATTGAGTGTAGAAGTTAAGGGCCTGTCCCACTATACGAGTTTACCCAAGAGCTCTCCCGAGTTTAGAAAAAAAATCAAACTCGTGGTAAGCATGTAGAATGTACGTAGCGGGCACGTCGTAGCTCGGGACGTCTCTTAGCGGCTCGTAACGATAACCGCAGGTACTCGGGAAACGCGGTAAGCACGGGAAGATTTTTCAACGTGTTGAAAAATGTCCACGAGAGCCCCAAGTGCCTACGAGCGGCTATTACCGTAAATCTCCGAGTTCGAATCAGGGGAAACTCGGGAGAACTCTTGAATTAGCTCGTACAGTGGGACAGCCGCATTTTGGTACAGCTTTACAAGATGTTAGTGAGGCTGCATGTGGAGTGGGTTTTTTGGGGTTTTTTCTGGTATGACTGTACTGCAAATCAAATTTCACTGCACCTCAAATGGTGACACATAAAAGACCATTGAACCATTGTGTTCATTTTGGTCACCCGATTATAGGAAGGGTGTTGTTAAGCTGGAAAGAGTACAAAGATTGTTGTTGCCAGGATTCATGGGGTTGAGCAATATAGGGAGAGGTTGGGCAGACTACGACTTTATTCCAGGAAGCTGAGCGGGTGAGATGGGTAGGTGTAAAGAGACTTTCGGTTAGGTATGTGTCGATATGCAGGGAATGGAGGGGTATGGATTATGGGCAAGCACCAAAGAGCTGGTCTGGGCATTATGTTTGGCAAAGACATTGTGGGTCAAAGGGCCTGTACCTGTGCTGCACTGTACTGTTCTCTGTTTGTGGCACTCAATGAAAACAAGGCTGTAATTTGATAGAATGGTGTATGTACAGCAGTGATTCATCGCTATAACTTGAGATAAGCCTTCCGCCGATGTGCAGATCCATTGAAGGTTTCTTGGAAGTGGTTACCATGTTGGAATTCAACCAAAGCGTTCATAGTAAACCATCTGAGCCAGGATTAGACTGTAGCTTTCATCTCTGGAACAATGGTAATGATAATCAAATAGCTTTCACTTTAAATCTTATTGTGTTTAGTATTGATGATAGATTAGTTGCAGATGTGGAATTATCACATTGCCATTTTGTATAGCAATGCGTCAGACATCATTAAGAAATAATCTTAAGAACGTTTTATCTGCTCACAATAAAATATAGA
The DNA here is from genome assembly GCF_028641065.1 of Leucoraja erinaceus. Lineage (NCBI taxonomy): Eukaryota > Metazoa > Chordata > Chondrichthyes > Rajiformes > Rajidae > Leucoraja > Leucoraja erinaceus. Next base: position 4,179,018 of record NC_073408.1, on the reverse strand, counting down.
CATTTGAACCAATAGTCCAGATAAGCCATTGTAGCATTTTGACATTTGGTTGATGTTTTTAAAGGCATTATAATTCAATATAATTAAACCATGAAATGGTTGCTCTAATGCAGCTTTGGAAGGTTTGATTGCATGGTGATAATCGAGGGCAGAGCAGCAGTGAGGCTTGGTATTAAAACAATGGTAAAAATTGTCCCTCATGTTCCTCAGCTTATAGGCAATAAAACCATTTGTAAATTGTGGGTTTAAACAAAGCCAGCCAGTGTTATATTTCAAGGCTAAGCAAGCAGTCTAATTTTTATTATTCTTTAAAATAATCTTTGGTAGAGTTTGTGCCTCACAGCGCCAGAGACCCAGGTTCGATCCTGACTACGGGCGCTGTCTGTATGGAGTCTGTATGTTCTCCCACATTCCAGTGACGTACAGGTTTGTAGGTTCATTGGCTTTGGTAGGAATTGTAAATTGACCCTTGTCTGTAGCATAGTGCGAGTATATGGGGATTGGTCGGCACGGACTCAGTGGGCTGAAGGGCCTGTTTCCGCACTGTATCTCTAAATTGAATTAAACCAAAGCATGAGCATTGAATTCTCCAATTTTGGGTATCAACCCCCCTTTCTTTCCCCCTTATTTTCTTGTGCCCCCTCCCCCAACCCTGATGCCCCCCATTTTCCCCACTATCCTGCCTCCCCTGCCTCCTCCCTCCCTCCCGACCCTTCCACCTACATCTCTCCCACAGGCTTTACCATTCATAGTCACCCTCTCGTCTCCTTTTCATGTCTAGTCTTTGTCCACCCTTCTGCCAAAGCCCCCCCCCCCCTCACCTGCACCCACCTATCACTTGCCAAGCACACTAACAATATCCTACACACACTAGGGACAATTTACAATTATACCAAGCCAATTAACCAACTTACCTGTACGTCTTTGGAGTGTGGAAGGAAACAGCCAGGTAACACCCAAGCAGGTCGCAGGGAGAACGTACAAACTCCGTACAGACGGCACCCGTAGTCGGGATCGAACCCGGGACCCTGTGGCTACAAGGCAGCAACTCTACCGCTGCGCCACCGGTTGGGTTGTAAGCAGCCCAAGCAGAAGATTAGGTGCAGATTGTGTGTGGCAATGGAGGAGGCCCAGGACAGAAATGTCCGTGTGGGAATGGGAAGTAACCTGGAAATCTAGCAGGCCTTGGACGACCATGCGCAAGTGTTCGGCAAAACAGTCGCCTGGTCTCCCCGAAGTGCCAGTTGTGCCAGACAATTTATTCCTTCAGAAACAAAAGGTAGAAGGATTGTTTTCTATGGAACATCAGAGGTTGGGGGGAAATTTGATAAAAGTATATAAAATTATGATACTTTCAAGAGAGAGCTAGATATGGCTCTTAAAGATAGCGGAGTCATGGGGATATGGGGAGAAGGCAGGAACTAGGTACTGATTGGGGATGATCAGCCATGATCATATTGAATGGCGGTGCTGGCTCGAAGGGCCGAATGGCCTCCTCCTGCACCTATTGTCTATTGTCTATTGTGAGTCACCTTTGACCATAGGTCTGATGAGACCACTCATGCAGTGGAGAGAATGAGGCATAACAATTTTATCTTGATAATATCTAGATTTGGAACTGGGGGGGAATGAGTGAGTAATGGGCATCCTGCATTAGTGACTCACCTCTTGACACCCCAATGACTTTCCACCAACTACGAAACGCACGTCAGGTGTATGATGGAATACTTTCCACTTGCCTGGATGAGTGTAGCTCCAGCAACTCTCCTGAAGTGTCTCACTCTCTGAGTTGGAAACTGGAAGTATCCTGAGCTAATTCTGCCACCACCATCATCTATTGCAACAAGTGACGGCTCCCACTGATTGTCGCCGGAAGCTTGCGTCCTTTTCAGGACGGACGATGACAGCGAGCTCAACATTTGTAACAAGATGGACTCGAAAAGAAGGAGACCCCAGACATTCATTCCCTCCATTGACTCTAATGCGTACCATCTACAAAATGCATTTACATTAGTAACTGAGGCTAATTTCTCCCAAAACTTCATGAGAGGAATGAATCCCAGCATCTATCAGCAAGGATAAAAGGAATGTGAGGGGTAACTTTTTCATACAAAGAGTGGCGGATGTATGGAGTAGGTAGTTGAGGCGGGGACTATCCCAACATTTCCATAAACAGTTAGACAGGTACATGGATAGGAAAGGTTTGGAGGGATATGGACCAAACGCAAGCAGGTGGGACTAGTGTAGCTAGGACATGTTGGCCGGTGTGGAAAGTTCGGCCGAACGCACTATGGGAACTTCACTCACCTCCCTGCAGGAACTATACATCAGGAGGTACAACTCCAGAGCTAACAATATCATGATAGACCCCTTCCACCCCTGCAACGGACTGTTCCAGCTGCTACGGTCAGGCAAACGCCTCTGTTGCCATGCGGTGAGAACGGAGAGGTTGAGAAGGAGTTTCTTCCCAGAGGCTATTCGGACTGTAAACGCCTTTCTCACCAGGGACTAAATCTACTGAACTTTTTCCTTCCATTATTTATGATGTAAAAGAATATGTCTGTTATGATTGTGTTTATAGTTTGTTTGGTTGTTTGTCTTTTGCACAAAATTCCGCGAGCATTGCCACTTTCATTTCATTGCACATCTCGTATGTGTATGTGACAAATAAACTTGACTTGACTTGACTCTATGACAAGGATTTTGGGAGCATGGAAACACCCTCCACACAAGCACCATCCTGACCTGGAAAACTATCACCAGTTCATCGTTACTGGGTCTAAATCTTGGAACTCCCTCTCCATCAGCACTGCGGAAGAACTTTCATTAAAGTGACCAGAATTTATTAAGGCTCCCAGCCTTTCCTGGAGGGTTGGGCAATAAATGCTGACCTTGTTCTGATGTAGAGTCAGTGACCTGGATAGAGTGGATGTAAAGAGGATGTTTCCAGCAGTGGTAGTGTCGCAGACCAGAGGTCATAGCCTCAGAATTAAAGGACATTTCTTTAGGAAGATCAGGGGGAATTTCTTTAGTCAGAGTATGTAGGGTGGGGCACCTTGGTTAGCATGGGCAAGCAATGTCCAGCGATGCCGTCTGGAGCTATCTATGCTCCTGGTGGGGCCACCCATGGCGGTAATGTCGAAGGGGAGGTCTCTGACAAAGAGCAATCCAACCAAGACCTCAACTGTGGAACAGGCGGAGGACGATGGCTGACCTTAGTGGAGCTAACGTCACAACGGCTGGGAAGGCGGATGGATGAAGGCTGCAGCAGGAAAGGTCGTCTTGGACTCCACGCCACTGGATCCTGACCCAGATCTGTCAAGGACCGGGCGTTGGCTGTCTGTGCATCAGTCTCCCCATGTTAAACAAAGTCACGCACAGGCATCCTCCATGAGAGGACAGTCACACTCATTTCGAGTGACCGAGGTGGTGCCAATGACTGATTTGGACATGGGACCACTACCAGGAACGCCATTAGCACCCGAGCCGGGGACCAGGGTCAAGCAATCAAAGGATTGTTGAGGATAGAATCTCAGGACGCTAGAGACCTTGGGCCATGGGCACTACAGGTGGGTGTATTAGCTTGAGAGAGGGAGGGATGGAGGACCAGGGGAGAGATGGTAAACATGGTCGATCCTGGTCAATCTTGGGATCCTACCCAATTTTTTTTTCCCTGATAAAAATTCAAAAAGGAATGTTATCATTTCATGCGAATCTGATGTTGAAATCATGTCAGATATGCAAATTCGAGTCACATTGGGAAGAACACAAATTAAGTTCCAAAATAAGGCATATCTTCCTAAATGATTGGCAGTGAAATTAGCCCCACGCCTTAGATTTCCTTCCTTAAACCACTCTGCGTATCTCTAATCTTTTGACATTTCTCAAAGCCTTCTTTGACCGAGTCCCAATTAAATGTACAGGTTCATAAGTTCATAGATTCTTGGATCAGAATGAAGCCATTCGGCCCATCAAGTCTACTCTGCTTTTGAATCGTGGCTGATCTATCTTTCCCTCTCAACCCCATTCCCCTGCCTTCTCCCCATAACCCCCGACACCCATACTGATCAAGAATCTGTCAATCTCCACCAAAAAAAAATCTCCATTCATTTGACCTCCACAGCCATCTGTGGCCATGAATTCCACAGATTCCACAGATTCACCACCCTCTGACTAAAGAAATTCATTCTCATCTCCTTCCTAAAGTTACGTCCTTATATTAAGGCCATGGTCTCTTGTCCTGGACTCTTCCACTAGTGGGAACATCCTCTCCCCATCCACTCTATCCCAGGCCTTTCACTGAGTTGGCTAATGTTGTTATGCGAGCAGATGCTGGTGAAATCTACCAATGCCATGGCATGCAACCTTCCAGCGAGATCTATCAGATTGTCTGAACTCTGAATATTCTGCTAATTTCTTTGCTAACCCTCACTGATTGTCAACTGGGCCTGTTCACTGTTTTCTCTGAAGTCAACGCAGCAGTAGCAGCAAGACAGGGCGGCAGGAAATGAGTGCAGATGATTCTCAGAAATATGTCACTGCAGACCATATAAGTCACAGGATCCCCTCGAGAGCAGGAAATGGGAGGTCGATGCTTTGAGGTATTGTGGTATACCCTCAGAACGATATCAAAGGTGGCGACTCATGGAGGAAAAGGTGTGCGCACAGTTTAGCTGTCGGAATGATCCATTCACCATCGGAATTATTCACGTTGGCGAGACGATCAATGATTGCCGGGGTGATTCACGGCATCGCGAAGGAAAATTACGGTCAATCATCTCCAGTGGCAATTGTCACATGTTGGGTAAAGGACAAGCCAGAAGCAAACGTGATGAGAGTAACTGTTTCCAGCTGGAACTGACGGTGGCTGTGTGTACGATCGTGAGTCATGTGCTCTGATCCTGCTAGGTGCTGGGAATAGCAAGGGTCAGCGAGAGTGGGCATCCCAAGACATTCGTCCACACCAAATATTATTAGTCTCTCTCTCTCCCTCCCTCTCTCCCCCCCTCTCTATCCCTCCCTCTCCCCCCCCCTTCCTCTCTCCCATCCCCTCCCTCTCCTCTCCTCCTCTCCCCCCCCCCCCCCCCCTCCCTCCCCCCTCCCCCCCTCCCCCCCTCTCCCCCCCCCCCCCCTCCTTCTCTCCCTCCCTCCCCCCCCCCCCCCCCCCCCCCCCCCCCCCCCCCCCCCCCCCCCCCCCCCCCCCCCTTCTCTCCCTCCCCCCCCCCCCCCCCCTCCCTCTCCCTCCCTCTCTCCCCCCCCCCCCCCCCCCCCCCCCCCCCCCCCCCCCCCCTCCCCCCCCCCCCCCCCTCCCCCCCCCCCCCCCCCCCCCCCCCTCCCCCCCCCCACCCTCTCCCTCTCCTCTCCTCCTCTCTCTCACTCCCTAACTCTCCCCCGTCTCTCGGTGAGAAGGCAGGAACGGGGGTACTGATTGGGGATGATCAGCCATGATCACATTGAATGGAGGTGCTGGCTCGAAGGGCCAAATGGCCTCCTCCTGCACCTAGTGTCTATTGTCTATTGTCTCTCCCTCCCCAACTCTCTGCGTCTAACTCTCTCTCTCTGACTTCCTCTCAGTCCAAGGTAATATTTTGACACTAGGACATAGTTGGCAAGAGCTGTACCGGGCCATTAGAACAGCTGTAAAACAAATATCACAGATAAGAGTGTCTGAAAATGCAGGCGAGATAGACTGGGCTGATACGGGACCTCCAGCCTTCCTGTACACAGTGGGTTCCATGTAACCAGCTATTGTTTTTTCCAACTCCTTATCTTTACTACAGTGATTCTGATACCATTTGAAGAGAGCAGACAATGATTGTAAAACACTGCTGTCGGCAACACACACACACACAAGATGCCCGAGCTGCCACGATTAGGTTCAGCACAGGAAGTTGATATTTAAAGAAAAATAAACTCACCAAGTTAAAGAATCATTTTAAACTTTCCATTATTTAGATATAGTGAGATATACAGTCCTGCAGCTCTTTGGGCTAACAGAATCAAGGGATATGGGGAGAAAGCAGGAACGGGGCACTGATTTTGGATGAACAGCCATGATCATATTGAATGGCGGTGCTGGCTCGAAAGGCTGAATGGTCTACTCCTGCACCTATTTTCTTCAGAAGGGCAGGCACTAAAACTGTACACAGTACAGAGACTAAAGAAGAGTCAAGACCCGAAACGTCACCCATTGCTTCTCTCCAGAGATGCTGCCTGTCCCGCTGAGTTACTCCAGCATTTAGTGTCTATCTTCGGTTTAAATCAGCATCTGCAGTTCCTTCCTACACAAAGAGTCATTTGAGTTGTGTACATTGTAATCAATACTGTGTTCAGTCAATACATTTATGTAAAGCACTGTGTCATGTTGGTCAATGCTTGAGGCTCCTTAAAATAGTTTCAAGTAGTTATTCCACCTACGGCATGTAATTTAATATGTTTGGACCTGTTAAATAAGTAATTCAGCTCGCACATGCCTAACTTGGAATTCACTGTGCAGGCAAAGTACTGGGTAATCAATGGTCGGAATAGACTCGCTGGGCCGAAGGGCCTGTTTCCATGCTGTATCTTTCAATCCATCAGTCCGGTTGAAAACGGCAATGGCTTTAGTGGTAATAGGAAGGCTGAGCTTGCTCTTGGAGAGGGGCCTTTCAGTAGGAGTTGTGCATCAGTCTCTGTTACAAGGTCATAAGTGATAGGAGTAGAATTAGGCCATTCGCCCCAACATGTCTACTCCGCCATTCAATCATGGCTGATCTATCTCTCCCTCATAACCCCATTCTCCTGCCTTCTCCCCATAACCCCCGACACTTTGCTTCACTGAGAACTGTAGACATGGTAAAGATTCTACCCGGCACCATGACAGATGAGTTAAATTGTTAACAGGCAACTGAACCATCCTCTCACTAACCAGAGTGGTCCTGACCTCCCATCTACCTCATTGGAGACCGTAGAACTATCTATGTCTGAAGAAGGGTCTCGACCCAAAACGGTCACCTATTCCTTCGCTCCATAGATGCTGCCTCACCCGCTGAGTTTCTCCCAAATCTTTGTCTACCTTCCATTTTTCCAGCATCTGCAGTTCTTTCTTAAATAAAATGTAGAACTACCTTTAATCAGACTTTACTTTGCACTAAACCTTATACCCTTTATGCTGTATCTGTACACTGTGGACAGCTCGATTGTAATCATGTATAGTCTTTATGCCGACTGGATAGCATGTAACAAAAATCTTTTCACTGTAGGTAGACAAAAGTGCTGGAGAACCTCAGCGGGTGCAGAAGCATCTATGGAGCGAAGGAAATAGGCAACGTTTCGGGCCGAAACCCTTTGGGTTTCGGCCCGAAACGTTACCTATTTCCATTTGGGTTTCGGGACCATAGTTTGGGTTTCAGTCTTACTTATTTCCGTTTGGGTTTCAGACAACCCAAGGGTTTCGGCCCGAAACGTTGCCCATTTCCTTCGCTCCATAGATGCTGCTGCACCCACTGAGTTTCTCCAGCACTTTTGTCTAACTTCGATTTTTCCAGCATCTGCAGTTCCTTCTTAAAAAAGTCTTTCCACTAATAAACTAAACTCAACTCAATAATCCCAGGTGACTTGCTGCCCAGCAGGTTGTGACAAGCTGAGGCATCGTGACTCAGGCATGTTGGTAGAAACATGCATTAAATTTGTGCTTTGATGGTTTCCTGTGAAGACCCAATGGAGGACATGTCTAACATGCAGTAGTGCAAGCCACCATGCATGCCAGTGGCATCTGCAAGCATTTTTAATGCGTGCATACATGCTAATCACATGTAAGCTTGGGGGGGGGGGGGGGGGCAAAGATGCCAACTAACTTTTGCCATCTCTGACCATGATGAAAGCTCTTCAAGTGAGGTCCTCAACAATGACTCGCTCTTGAAAGCAGTGGGGCTGATTCACCCAGCCTAGCGCTGGACTAATGGGTTAGATGTAGACATATCGTCTCTCTGACACAGTGGATGCAGAGGACAAGTAGTCAGAGTGGTCGTTCTTCCTCTTGGCTGCTCACCAAAACGGGAAAGACCTTGCACGCAGTCACAAGGAGAACGTGCAAACTCCGTACAGACAGCAGCCGTAGTCAGGATTGAACCCTGGGTCTTGAGCGCTGTGAGGCAGCAACTCTACCGCTGCGCCACCGTGCCGTATCTGAATTTCCTTGCAATTGTCTGTGATTGAGGATTTTAATCCCGTTTTTAAGGATGTCATTGAGTTTGTTCACCACGCAACAAAGGCTTTTCGCTGTACCTCGGTGCACGTGACAATAAACTAAACTGAACTAAGATAAACTAAAAACACCTTAATCAAGATACATCTGGTCCCTGAGAAAGATATCTATTGCACTAATCAGTGGATTTCCCCAACAACACCTCTAGTAAGGCCCGTCTCTTAAAACAGGGATCTAGTCTGCTTCCCAATTGATGGCCCAAGCAGCATCTGTTGTCTGAGAGGTGCAGTAGAAACTCCATTGACACAGACGGATATCATTGTCGTGTACCTGAACTGAAACCCGCTTTGTGAGATAGTCATAGAGTATAACAGTGTGGAAACAGGCCCTTCGGCCCAACTTGCCCACACCAGCCAACATGTCCCAGCTACACTCATCCCACCTGCCTGTGCTTGGTCCATATCCCTCTAAACTTGTCCTATCCACATACCTGTCTAACGTTGGGATAATCCCTGTCTAGCAGCTTGTTCCATACACCCACCACCCTTTGTGTGAAAAGGTTACCCCTCAGATTCCTATTAAATCTTTTCCCCTTCACCTTGAACCTGTGTCCTCTGGTCCTAGATTCCTCTACTCTGGGCAAGAGACTCTGTGCATCTACTCGATCTATTCCTCTCGTGATTTTTTTTTTTTATACACCTCTATACGATCTGCGACGTGCGAATGCTGGTAAGTGCGAATCAACTTCATTATCATCGACTTTACACTTGAATTCAATCAATGAACACACAGGGGACATATACTCAGCATCTGAATTGCCTTTATCTCAGAATCGAGGCATAACATACGTAAAAAATTAACCAACTATTCATTTTCCACCTGGCCAAGGTCTAAAGCAATTTTTCCAACCCAACATTCTGGGTGTAGATCAGAATATATATCAGATCCCATAAATGAATCCAGTTTCACAAGCCAGGGGCAGTCCAAGTGTCGCTCCTGGAGAATGCTCTCCTGCTGCATTCCAGCGTTGCCTTGTGTCCTACTTGCACTTACTTGGTTTACATGAGGACAAACTCACTCATTTCCTTAAAAAAATGGACTAATATCCTCAAATAGAGGCATCTGCAAGGAAATTCAGGGGCGGCACAGCGGTAGAGTTGCTGCCTCACAGCGCCAGAGACCCGGGTTCGATCCCGACTACGGGTGCTGGCTGTACGGAGTTTGTACATTCTCCCCGTGACCACGTGGGTTTTCTCCGGGTGCTCAGGTTTACTCCCACACTCCAAAGACATGCAGGTTTGCAGGTTAATTAGCTTGGGTAAAATTGTAAATTGTCCCTAGTGTGTCGGATGGTGCTAGTGCACGGGGTGAACACTGGTCGACGCGGAGTCGGTGGGCCAAAGGGCCGGTTTCCGCACGGTATCATTAAACTAAACTAAAATCAAACATTGTCTCTTTAACATTTGATATTTCACACACGTCGGCATTCCATTAACGGCAATCACAACTCGTGTAGAATACAACAGGGGGAATGATACACAATCAAAGTATCAAATTCATGGCGAATGCGTGAAAACCGAATGTAACATTGGCCTCTCCGCATACAGTCTCCGTCAGTAAGAAAAACAGTTCTGGGCCTGTCCCACTTACGCAACTTTTTCGGTGACTGCCGACACCCGTCATAGGTCGCTGCAGGTCGCCGAAAATTTTGAACACGTTGAAAATTCAGCGGCAACCAGAAAGACGCTACAACACTTTGGGCGACTGAGGAGACGACTCACGACCATACAGGCGACCCCCAGCGACATGTCGCGGGATGATGCCCGTATGGTCGTGAGTAGTCGCCCAAAGAGTCGTACCTTGTTCTGGTCGCCGCTGGATTTTCAACATGTTGAAAATTTTCAGCCACCTACAACGACCTATGACAGCTGCTGGCAGTCACCGAAAAAGTCACGCAAGTGGGACTGGCCCATAAGAAGTTATGACTTGTACGCCTCAGTATCATTTTCCTTTCATGCATTCAAGTGTGGAGGTGGAACTCATTTTTAATTAAGTTATTAAGACAATGAAACCTAACCAAAAGTTTAAAAATACAGACAGAAAATAAACCTCATTGTTTTCATCAGTACACAGAGTTTTTAAACCTACTTCCCTCATACGTACCCTGCCCCTGAGGTCCAGTGTCTTGGTGGGAACACTTGAGCTAGGCTGAAAGAGGAAGGGCTTACAGATCAGTGAGCAGAAGTCAGTGACCATCCGTGCAGGTGCCATCAATCGATCTCCCATGAGAGAAGGCCCTGCTCAGTATCGGGCAGGTTTAACCGTAATCCTGACCACTCAAACGTGCAAAGCAACCAAACTCAAGCTGCACACACGTACAATTTAGCAACTCGGGAATTAAAGTTCTCTTCTGGTCAAAAGAGCCAAACTGTGGCATCATCCGGAATAATGCATGCAGCATAAATCTTGAAAACCAAATGCAACACTGCTAGGGTTGACTTCTCCTTCTCAAACGTTCTCCACCAACTTGTTTCCCTTTACAGAACCGTGAGTAACTTTGGTCATAGAACAAACCAAAAAACGTTAAATATCAAGAAAAGGGCAGGATTATCTGCTTATTAATGCAAGATAGACACAAAACTGCTGGAGTAACATAGAAACATCGAAACATAGAAATTAGGTGCAGGAGTAGGCCATTCGGCCCTTCGAGCCTGCACCGCCATTCAATATGATCATGGCTGATCATCCAACTCAGTATCCCATCCCTGCCTTCTCTCCATACCCCCTGATCCCCTTAGCCACAAGAGCCACATCTAACTCCCTCTTAAATATAGCCAATGAACTGTGGCCTCAACTACCCTCTGTGGCAGAGAGTTCCAGAGATTCACCGCTCTCTGTGTGAAAAAAGTTCTTCTCATCTCGGTTTTAAAGGATTCCCCCCCTATCCTTAAGCTGTGACCCCTTGTCCTGGACTTCCCCAACATCGGGAACAATCTTCCTGCATCTAGCCTGTCCAACCCCTTAAGAGGACTCAGCAGGACAGGCAGCAACTCCTTCTTTCCTTCTCTCCAGAGATGTTGCCTGACCCGCTGAGTTACTCCAGCATTGTGTGTCTATCTTCAGTTAAACCAGCATCTGCAGTTCCTTCCTACACTGTTTAGTTTAGAGATACAGTGCAGAACCAGGCCCTTCGACTCACCGTGTCTGCAAACTAACATTATCATAAACACACTAGGGACAATTTACATTTATACCAGGCTAATTATCCTACAAACCTGTACTTCTTTGGAGTGTGGGAGGATATCGGAGCACCCGGAGAAAACCCACGCAGGTCACGGGGAGAACGTACAGACTCCATACAGACAGGACCCATAGTCAGGATCGAACCTGGGTGCCTGGCGCTGTGAGGCTGCAACTCTACCGCTGTGTTGCCCGCTGCTTATTAACCTTCTGGCTTGTGAGTGAAATGCATTGTTAGAAAGATGAATTACATATTGGGAGGGAAAAAAACCTAATCACTGCTTTACACAATGCATTGTAATTCCCCCCTCAAGCTCTGTCCCATTAGTGCTCCTTGTGCACCCGGCAATAGCTTTCTATGAGCTGGCAGAAGTGTAATGGCCACATTCCCGTGTGCTATCAATTTAACATGAATGGATATAACAGTGAAAGTGTATCAGTGTGTCTTTCATCAACTCCAAATAATTGCTGCACATAAAAGGTGGCAATATTATTTAATTGCGGTTTTCTGAACGGCAAAGGCCTTGCCATTTACCAAACTTTGCTGAAGTGAACACTCTGAGAGGAATCTTCCCTTCAGAATCGGTATATGGTGGCGCAGCGGTAGAGTTTGCTGCCTTGCAGCGCCAGAGACTCGGGTGCGATCCTGACTACGGGTGCTGTCTGTACATAGTTTGTGCATTCCCTCTGTGTCTGCATGGGTTTTCTCCAGTGCTCCGGTTTCCTCCCACACTCCATTAGTGGTAAAGATTGTAAATGGATCCTAGTGTGTTCTCGTGTAATGGGGATTGCTAGTTGGCACGGACTTGGTGAGCTGAAGGGCCTGTTTCCCTTTGGCCCACTGAGTCCACACTGACCATCGATCACCATGCACACTAGCACTATCCTGCACTCCAGGGACAATTTACAATTTTTACCGAAGCCAATTAGCCTACAAACCATGTATGTCTTGGGAGGATACACAAAAATGCTGGAGAAACTCAGCGGGTGCAGCAGCATCTATGGAGCGAAGGAAATAGGCAACATTTCGGGCCGAAACCCTTCTTCAGATTGTCTTGGGAGGAAACTGGAGCACCCGGAGAAAACCCACGCAGGCCATGGGGAGAACGTACAAACTCCGTACAGACATCACCCGTCGTCAGGATCGAACTCGGGACCCTGGCGCTGTAACCATATAACCATATAACAATTACAGCACGGAAACGGGCCATCTCGGCCCTACAAGTCCGTACCGAACAACTTTTTTTCCCCTTAGTCCCACCTGCCTGCACTCATACCAAAACCCTCCATTCCCTTCTCATCCATATGCCTATCCAATTTATTTTTAAATGATACCAATGAACCTGCCTCCACCACTTCCACTGGAAGCTCATTCCACACCGCTACCACTCTCTTAGTAAAGAAAGGCAGCAACTCTACTGCTGCGCCACCATGCCACCCTGATTCGAGTCAAACATTTTGCTGGATTACTTGTAAAATTGTCAGCCGCTCCACCACAGAGGCATGATCGTTGTCTCTGTACTTGGCAATGGCAATAGATGCAGGCAATTAGATGCAGTGACTCCCTGCTTGAAAGCAAGCCTGAAGCAATATCTATTCACCATGCTCCCACATGGCATTGCAAGTTCCTGCCTCAGAGCCCACAGCTCTGAACATTGAAGGATTCACTACTATGATCCTCTAATGTGGAGGTCCTTTCTCTTGTCCTCTCCAATTTCCTTCACTAACAAAAGCAACTTGAGAGTTCAGACTCAGACAGAGGCCTGGCATTTCTTCTAGTAATCTTTGGCTGAATTTTGAACTAAAAATTTCACATTTGCGTGCCGAGAGTGAGGATTTAGATCTTGTAATCGGCTTCTGCAGCGATATCAACATAGAAACATAGAAATTAGGTGCAGGAGTAGAGGCCATTCGGCCCTTCGAGCCTGCACCGCCATTCAATATGATCATGGCTGATCATCCAACTCAGTATCCCGTACCTGCTTTCTCTCCATACCCCCTGATCCCCTTAGAAGGACCAAAACTCCCTCTTAAATATAGCCAATGAACTGGCCTCAACTACCCTCTGTGGCAGAGAGTTCCAGAGATTCACCACTCTCTGTGTGAAAAAAAAGCCAGAAAATGTTGCTATTAATCTCATTAGAGTCGTACAGAAAAAGCCAGACCAGTCCACACAGACCATCAAGCGTCCATTTACATCAACCTTACGCTAATGCTATTTTATTCTCGTCATAGTCCCAACCACTCCCCACTCACCTACAGACCAGTGGTCGATTAATAATAATAACTACTAACATGCCTATCTTTAGAATGGCCGAGGAAAGCAGAGCCCCTGAAAGAAGCCTGGTGGACACACGCATGTTGGAAGCCGTCACTTTTATTTCTATAGCACATTTAAAAAACACCTCTCGTTAGCCAGAGTGCTTTATATTGGTGGAGGTACTAACGTTATACAACATTGGTTCATAGATTACGTACATACATGAATACATACATATAGCCCTCACTCAGAGGACGTCAAGAAAGGCTTGAGAGTAAAGATGAGTTTTAAGTCTCGACTTAAGAGTTGATGGAGGGGGGCAGTTCTGATGGGAGGAGGGATGATGCTGTTCCACGGTCAGTCAGGATTGAACAGAGTTTGCTGAAGCCGCAAGTCAGCAATGGAACACTTAGGGCAAGGAGTGTTCAAACACCAATGGATCAGAATTGATGATCATTTAAAATCTCTGGAGTCTGAAGAAGGGTCTCGACCCAAAACGTCGCCTATTCCTTCTCTCCATAGATGCTGCCTCACCCGCTGAGTTTCTCCAGCATTTTTGTCTACCTTCGATTTTTCCAGCATCTGCAGCTCTTTCTTAAACACTTAAAATCTCTTTGTATGTAAGGATTGGACAACTTAGATTCACGTTTGTTCTGTGTAGGGGGGAAATGCAGCTGCTGGCTTCAACCGAAGACAGACACAAAAAGCCAGGGTAACTCAGCGGGTCAGGCAGCATCTCTGGAGAGAAGGAATAGGTGACATTTGTTCTGATGAAGACTACTTCTTACTTCTAATAATATGCATTTGATGGTTTCATGTAGTTGTGTAAAGTGAGTTTCCGCCCATGCTTTCCGCAAGATGAGTTTCATAAGTTCATAAAGTCATAGGAGCAGAATTAGGCCATTCGGCCCATCGAGTCTACTCTGCCATTCAATCATGGCTGATCTATCTCTCCCTCTCAACCCTATTCTCCTGCCTTCTCCCCATGACCCCTGACACCCGTACTAATCAATTGTCTCATCTTGATCAAAATATCTGGATGAGGTGAAATAGTTCACTAGTAAAAAGCAGGTGAATTTGGAAAGGGACTCAAAATGTGTTCCTTGGGATCTGTTGAATGTTGGGAAAACAGTGGATAAAGTTGGGAACTATTATCATAAACACAGATACATTCATAGTCATACAGTGGGGGAACAGGTTTTGCAGCCCAATTCACCCAAGCCAACCGGGATGCCCATCTAAGCCAGTCCCATTGGCCTGTATTTGGCCATTATTCCTCAAATCTTTTCCTTTTAATTTACCACTAGCTTTCCGTGAATTAAATGAATAAACCCAGTCAACAGCGTTCGAAAATACCTTCATTACTCTAACATTCTTGGCAAAATCAACTTGTTTCTTTGAAACGGCACAGAAGGCATGTCTCTGTCAGCGAGATTATGAGAGGGATGTGTTTCAGCACCGCCTTTACCCGTCAAAGTTCCTCTTCGGTACCAAGGGAAAAAATCCGCCTGATTCAATGGTTTTTTTCAACTGTAATGTGTTTTGGAACGGAGCATGACCCTAGCCAACCATGGCAATTCGCCCCACCTAGATACCTACTTCAATATCTGCTATCTATTTCCTACGCGCGCACTGTCTACCTCTGGAAAATTATTTTAAAGCAGATTGGAAATTGAAAGGAATGGAAAGCCTCAGCTGACGAGAAACAGGTGCCGTTTGATCACCATATTAATGATCGGAGCCAACACGAATCATACCTCAGTTACCAAGGGGAAAAAATTAAATATTAACGCCCCACAACGGAACTTGTTTGACAATTAAATATATGTGTAGGAAGGAACTGCAGAATTGCTGGTTTAAACTGAAGATAGACACAAAGAGCTGGAGTAACTCAGCGGGTCAGACAGCATCTCTGAAGATGGGTCTCCACCAAAAACGCCACCTATTTGTTTTCCCCAGAGATGCTGTCTGACCCGCTGAGTTACTCCAGCATTATGTGTCCATCTTCTGTTAAATAATAGATTTCAACTAAAAATAATACATCCCCCGCAAGCCCATAGAATAATATTTCCTCCTCACTAATCCTCGATTCAGATGCCTGTGAATATCTGTGGGAGCTCTCATTTTGGCCAATTCTTTTGTTTATTTTGCTAGTTAGATCTTTCAATTGTAGGTGATTGCGTTAAATATCGCACAGCGCTTTAAACAATATAGATACAGTGATGGAGATGGCTCAGAACCTTCTCTTGCTCAGCAAACGGTGAAAACACACGACTTAATCAATAAATATCAATTGATGAAAATTGTAGAATTGCAAAGAGATATCTCTATTTTTTTAAGCCAGCGCCTGTTTGATTTGATAAAGTGTCTTATCAGAATTTTAAAAAATGAATGAAGTCAATTTCTATGCTTTTACATTGGAAAACATTGAGGGACTCAGTAGTGCCCGAACAGAATAAGATAACGACTCAGAAAGTAAAGGCTTCCTCAAATCCAAACCCACACTTTCTTGGTATATTTAACTATTTCATTTCCCCCAGAGAACAAGTATTAGCATGGATAATGTAATTGTTCTAACTTGTTTCATATTTTGCAAACGGCTCCAAATGTGGCAGAGTATTTGGAAAATAACAAAAAATAATGTTAGAGTCAGTTATACAGCATGGAAACAGGCCCTTCGGCCCCACTTGCCCATGCCGACCAAGATGCCCTATTAACTGTATCCATAGCTTCATAGAGTAACTATGATACGCTAGCTTAAATGTTGCCATTCTTTAACAAAGACATACAAGAGGGAAGTTTACAACATACATTCTGCTTGAAAATTATTAATCTTCCAGAAACTTCAAAATATAAAACACACAACATATATATGTCTTTGTGCAGACATGTAATAAAACATTATTATTATATTAGAGTCATAGAATCATAGAATGTGGAAACAGGTCCCCTCGGCCCAACTTGCCCACACCGACCAATATGTCCCATCTACACTAGTCCCACCTGCCTGCGTTTGGGCCATATCCCTCTAAAAATGTCCGATCCATGTACCAGTCTAACTGTTTCTTAAACATTGCAATAGTCTCTGCCTCAACTATTTCCTCTGGCTGCTTGTTCCATACACCCACCACCCTTTCTGTGAAAAAGTTACTCCTCAGATTCCTATTAAATCTTTCCCCACTCACCTTAAACTTATGTTGCCTAGTTGTCGATTCCACTACTCTGGGCAAGAGATTCTGTGCTTCTACCCAATCTATTTCTCTCATGATTTTTTACACCTCTATAAGATCACCCTTCATCCTCCTGCACTCCAAGGAATGGAGTCCCAGCCTGCTCAACATATCACTATGGCTCAGACCTTATTAGTAAAATATTTATTAAAGACTTCAAAATTCAAAACAATTTACTCAGGAAAACTGAGACCTTCTGCTGAATGACACCAAGGCAAATTCCTTGTGTGCGAATACTTGGTCAATAAACATATTCACTTCACTTATTCACATATGAAAACTTACCTCATCCACATTAAAATACTCTGTCAGCTGTTCGAACAGGGCCATGACTTCAATTACAATAGATAGATTGAATGCCTTTGTTATTCTATACAAATGCATTGATTGTCTGTCAACTAATATCTAAGAGTATAATTATCAAGGTAACTGAAAGACAAAACTATCCATCGAGTTGAGTAATTGCTGTTTTTTTAAATTTTTTTAAAGCTGATGGTACAGAGATTTATGACATGTCTGTCTATAAATAAAGCTCATAAGGTCATTCAGTAGCTGCTCAACTTTATCTGTAGGGTTCAAAATTCTGAACCAGCATTTTCAATCACTCTACCTCGTTAAGGTATCTCTTTTGTGTCTCTTCGGTTTAAACCAGTGCCTGCAGATCCTCCCTGCACATACCTCGTTAAGGTTCTGGTTAACCTGCTGAGACCAGGTGAGACACAAAATGCTGGAGTAAATAATGTCCCTGTCCCACTTAGGAAACCTGAACGGAAACCTTTGGAGACTTTGTGCCTCACCGAAGGTTTCCGTGCGGTTCCCGGAGGTTGCAGGTGGTTGCCGGAGGTTGCAGGTAGGTTGCAGGTAGTGGCAGGAGGTTGCAGGTAGTGGAAGCAGGTAAGGAGACTGACAAAAACCTCCGGGGACCGCACGGAAACCTTGGGTGGGGGCGCAAAGTCTCCAGAGGTTTACGTTCAGGTTTCCTAAGTGGGACAGGGGCATAACAACTCAGCAGGGCAGGCAGCATCTCTGGAGAGAAGGAATGGGTGACGTTTTTGGGTCGAGACCCTTCTTCAGATTGAGAGTCAGGGGAGAGGGAGACAAGTGCCTTCTGTCTCTCCAATGTTTATCTCAATTAATTTGTACCTTGCTAATATGGGATGCACATAGCCACTGATAGTTCTACAGTATAACTGCTAAGCCTTACTAATATTCTGTTAAAGCAATCTAAATTTAGTAGGTAGACAAAAATGCTGGAGAAACTCAGCGGATGAGGCAGCATCTATGGAGCGAAGGAACAGGTGACGTTTCGGGTCAAGACCCTAAACGTCACCTATTCCTTCGCTCCATAGATGCTGCCTCACCCGCTGAGTTTCTCCAGCATTTTTGTCTACCTTCGATTTTTCCAGCATCTGCAGTTCTTCCTTAAACCTAAAATTAGTACTTTCTTGAAGCATCTTTCCTGATTTAAGACGAATTTGAATTAACAGAATAAATCTGTGGATAACATACTTGTCGGATCATTAAACCATTATCTCAATAAGATAATTTCATTTTTTGAATATTTAATAAATCTCTAATATTAAATATAAGTCCACAAGGTCATCCCTTCAGCCATTGGTGTGTCCATAACACAATACCACATTTTGAGTTTGTTATTATAATAACATTATTATTGAATTAACATATATGCCCAAATATGCACTTTTATACACACAAAATTTGTTAGATAGGTGAGAATGTTCTTGTTATGTTTGAAATCTTTCCTATCTATTGGCAAGCGGAGCTGAAGACAGCTCTTAAATCTTTGACACTTGCCCGTGGAGTAAGTTTAAATGCCTCTGTACACTGCGAATGGCTCGATTGTAATCATGTATTGTCTTTACTGTATTATGTATTGACTGGATAGCAGGCAACAAAAGCTTTTCACTGTACCTCGGTACACGTGACAATAAACTAAACTCAAACAAAAGGTGTAAATCGTGCTGCATGTTAAAGAGAATAAAACGATACTCACGTTTTTGCCAGTGCACCTTCTGTGCCATGGTGTAGTCTCTCTCATCTCTCTCTGGTGCGGACAGTGTTGACATTGCCGAGTTCTTACAAAAGTGCTTGAGTGGAAGATGTGTGTACAAGCTACTGAATGAGCAGGGTGCTAAGACTTGAGGTCCCGCTCTGCAGCTGATGTCATCGTGCTACGCTCCAATCTCTCCTCTTGTGGCCACCATTGTTTTTTTTCCTCAGCGTAACTAATCAGAGCAAGAGGCAGAGCAGCACACGTTGCTCACAGCCGCCTCTGGAAGATATTATGCAGCGAGGGCAATCGTGTGTGATGGGTTTAATGACTAGCCCCTGCCTTTAAACCGGAGGTTTGCTTCTCATTTACAAAATTCGGCAAACTAATGATCGCATAGCGACGGTGAATTAAAGACATACTTAAAGGAAGCACCTGCAGTCTTACTGAAACGGTACATCCTGTTCTAAAGATATTTTCCTGTCTTAGATTTGGAAAGAAAAGGGACATCGAGTCTGTAACGCAATGTATTAAAAAGAGTCTTATTCATGTTTCTGGGCTATTGCCATCGTTTATTTTTCCTTTAGATTTACCAGATCATTTCATATGATTTTGTGTTTGTAGAAGAACAATGATCTCATTTAAGTTGTCAATTTTAATGCCTTCAATTCCTTGGGCATTGGTGGGCACGGTGGCACTGTTGGTAGACACAAAATGCTGGAGTAACTCAGCGGGACAGGCAGCATCTCTGGAGAGAAGGAATGGGTGATGTTTCGGGTCAAGACCCTTCTTCAGACTGATCCGTTTTGGGTCGAGACCCTTCTTCAGACTGATAGCTGGTAGAGCTGCTGCCTCACGACGCCAGAGACCTGGGTTCAATCCTGATTTTGGATGCTGTTTATGTGGAGTTTGCGTGCTCTCCTTGTGACCACATGTGTTTCCTCTGGGTGCTCCAGTTTCCTGCCGCAATCAAAGATGTGTAGGTTTGTAGGTTAATTGGTCTTTGTAAAGTGTTCCTTAGTGTGTAGGGAATGATTGACAAAGTGGGAAAACATGGAACTCATGTGAATGGGTGTTTAGTGATCAGCATGGGCTTGGTGGGCCGAAGGGCCTGTTGCCATGCTGTATCTCTAAACTAAGCAACCATTCCCACAGTTAGCACTTAGTTCCTCCAGCACTTTGTGTGTTTTATTAAGATTCCAGTATCTGCAGTACCTTGTGACCCCATATAATTTGTTGGTGATTAATATTTACTCTTCATTATTCAGTAAGAGTGCATTTTATATTTTACACAGGAATAATACAGTATAAATTGATTCTTGCTTGAAATGAGTATTATAACGAACCGTGAAAGGGGCCTAGTGCCTGCCTTATGACCATGGCATTAAGTCTGTTTCTTCTCCTCTTATTCTCTTCCCACGGATGCTGCCTGACCTGTTGAGTATTTCTATCATTTTCTGTTTTGGAGACCTAAAGGCACGCAGTGTGGAAACAGGCCCTTCAGCCCAACTTGCCCATACCAACCAACATGTCCCATCTATACTAGTCCCATGTGCCTGAGTTTGGCCCATATCCCTCTAAACCTTTTAAAATCACTTTTAAAATCAAAACCTCATGTGGGTTTTGCCCTATAGATACAGGGAAATTACTAATACATTGGTAAGATTGATCAGAGATTTTACTGAAAGTGTGATTCACCTTGCTTAAATTTCATCGTATTATAAATGTTTCAGCCATTATTTGACACACTTATCTAAAGGTTTTAGAAGACGAGAGACCAGAACATAAACTCTAAACCTATCCTATCCATGTACCTGTCTAAATGTTTCTTAAACATTGCAATAGTATCTGCCTCAACTACCTCCTCCAGCACCTCGTTCTATACATCCACCACCCTTTGTATAAAAAAAAAGTCACCCCTCAGGTTCCAAAGACGTACAGGTATGCAGGTTAATTGGCTTGGTATAAGTGTAAACTTTCCCTAGTGTGTGTGGAGAGTGTTAGTGTGCGGGGATCGCTGGTCGGTGCGGACTCGGTGGGTCTGTTTCCATGCAGTATCTCTAAACTAAACTAAACTAAACTAATGCTTCCCCCCCCCCCCCCCCCCTCACCTTAAACCTATGTTCTGGTCTCTCGTCTTCTAAAACCTTTAGATAAGTGTGTCAAATAATGGCTGAAACATTTATAATACGATGAAATTTAAGCAAGGTGAATCACACTTTCAGTAAAATCTCTGATCAATCTTACCAATGTATTAGTAATTTCCCTGTATCTATAGGGCAAAACCCACATGAGGTTTTGATTTTAAAAGTGATTGCAAATCTAATTCTCACTCTTGGAAACAAATGTTATCATTAAGAAACGTGATGAATGTTGAGCAAAAAACACAAAGTGCTGGAGTAACGTAACAGGTCAGGCAGCATCTGTGGAGAACAGAGATAGGGGCCGTTTCCAGTCGGGACCCATCTTCAAGAGCACAACATGTTTTTGTAAACACTGCCCAGACCATCACCGGCTCTGACCTCCCCACCATCGAAGGGATCTATTGTAGTCGCTGCCTCCAAAAGGCAGCCAACATCATCAAGGACCCACACCACCCTGGCCACAGGCTCATCTCACCACTGCCATCGGGAAGAAGGTACAGGAGCCTAAAAACTGTAATATCCAGGTTCAGGAACAGCTTCTTCCCTACAGTCATCAGGCTATTAAACACTACAAGCTCATAAGCTCTGAACTACAATAGACTATTATTATTATTATTATTATTATTATACTGTTATTATTTGTTCTTTTTTTCTGAGTTTTTTTGTTATATTATTTATTATGCTTACATACTCTGTTGTGCTGCAGCAAGTAAGAATGTTACTGTTCTATCTGGGACACATGACAATAAAACACTCTTGACTCTTGATAGAAATTGTTGATACAGTGATATATATATATATCTATATATCCATATATATATATATATATATAATCTCTCTTTATCTTTAACAGTGGGGAAATTGCACAAGACTCCAAAACACTGGGCTCGTGTACCATGCAATTCATAAGAATAGAAGTGGAAGTAAGTTTTCAAGATATTAAGGAGGTTTAACAGAATCGACAGGAGATATTTCTGTTGAATGGGGAATCTAGGAGTCACCGGGTCAAACAGCACGGCAATAGGCTATTTGGCCCACCCTGTCTCTGCTGACCAGTGAGCATCCTTGTGTCTTAATACCACCTGGCAGCATTTGGCCATATAAGTGGATACGTAATTCAAGAGCTGATTTATGATAAAGACCCAGCGGTGACAGGGGGAAATATGTTATTTACACTGCACATTGTTATTATCCAGACCTGCCTCTCAAGATGGTGGATGCAGCTTGAATAGTAACCTTCAAAGAGTTTATACATTTGAAACAGAAGAAACATGGGCCCCATATCTGAAGAAGGATGTGTTGGCATTGGAGATGGAGTTGACATTGGTCCAGAGGAGGTTTATGGGAATGAGTTTGGAAGGATGAGGAGGAGGGGGGGGGGGGGACCTCATTGAAACTTACCAGATATTAAAAGGCTTGGATAGAGTGGATGTGGAGAGGATGTTTCCACTAGTGGGTGAGTCTAGCACCAGAGGGCTTAGCCTCAGAGTCAAAGGATGTACTTTTAGAAAGGAGATGAGGAATTTCTTTAGTCAGAGGGCGATGGAATGCTTTGCCACAGACGGCTGTGGAGGCCAAGTCACTGGGTAATTTTAAGGTGTAAATTGACAGATGCTTGATTGGTGAAAAGGTATCATGGTTTATGGGAAGAAGGCAGGAGAATGGGATTAAGAGGGAAAGATAGATTAGAATGGTGGAGTAGACTTGATGGGCTGACTGACTTTCTTCTGTTCCAATGACATGAATTTATGAACTCCTGGAATTAAGGTTACAGGAAGAAGTTGGCTATTATGGGAAAAGACTCAGAAATATCTGATCGTTCTCAAACCGATATTCCATTTTATGAGTTTCGTGACTTTAATTTATCAACTGCATAACTCCGTTCTTTCACTCTGGGGGAATGATTCATGATGAACTGCACTGGGGACGTCATTAATAATAAGAATGACGAATTTGGCCTTTGTAATGTCCACTTTCCACATGCTAAAATAGAATAGGTGGATGGCAAGAACACTTTTCCAGGTCCTGCAAGCTATGGGCAAAGCACTGGGTCTGAGGTGGTGATGAGCCCACGTTTTTTTTTTTTCAAGTGTCGCAACATTTTTTTGTCACCGCTGGATTTTGAAACATTCCAAATCTTTTGGCAACACTGATACGTCGCCGAAAAAATCGCCAAGTTATTGGCCTCCAATAGCCACCCTTTCACACCCTCCCCCCCCTCCCCCTCCCCCCTCCCAATTCATAGAAAAATCGCATAGAAGTATTGGCCTCCCCTTCGAGCCCGCCATTCAATATGATTGGCATCATCCAACTCCCCGTACCCCCTCCCATACCCCCTGATCCCCTTAGCCACAAGGGTCACATCTAACTCCCTCTTAAATATAGCCAATGAACTGGCCTCAACTACCCTCTGTGGCAGAGAGTTCCAGAGATTCACTACTCTCTGTGTGAAAAAAATTCAGCTCCCTGACCCCAACCTCGGTTTAATGGGAAATTAATGACAAATATCAATAACGTCATCATCATTACTAATGCAATCTTTGTGTCATTCGATAATCAAAAATCGCTGTTCTATCAAGGTGAAGATATTTATTGACTTTATCAGGTATCGGTACACTGTGGATGGCTTGATTGTAATCAGGTATGGTATTTCCGCTGGTGGACACAAAATGCTGGAGTAACTCAGTGGGTGAGGCAGTGTCTCTTGAGAGAAGGAATGGGCGACGTTTCAGCACAAGAGTTCTGGTGCTGTTGATGTGGAGTCTGCATGTTCTCCCTATGACTTCAAGAGTTTTCCCTTGAATGCTCCAGATTAGTTTTAGTTTAGTTTAGAGCTATATTGTGGAAACACACCGAGTCCGCGCCGACCAGCGACCCCCACCCTGCCCACACAGTAGGGGCAAATTTTATACCAAGCCAATTTATCACCAAACCTGTACATCTTTGGAGTGTGGGTGGAAACCGAAGATCTTGGGAGAAAATCCACGCGGTTACGGGGAGAACGTGAAAACTCAGTACAGACAGCACCCGTAGTCGGAATCGAACCTGGGTCTCTGATGCTGAAAGCGCTGGTCTCTACCACTGAGCCACCATGCCTTTGTCCTTTGATTTCTCTCCAACTTCCCTCTACTCATGAAAGACATTAAATGAGAGGCAAGGAACATGAAAAGACTCGATACATCGAAAAAGCCCCATCAGGGTTACATATTCTAGTCCTCTGTGGTCTACCACTTCTGCTGTGCATCACTGATTGCAAAGAAAAGTTAAGCACATTTTTTTTTAGGTTACTCTCCTGATAATATCGGAAAAAATAGGTTCCATGCAATTATATATATATAGAGGCATTTCCACTTCAAAAAAGTGTATATATTTAAGAAAGTTTTTGGTTAAGGCAGAGGAAGTTTGCTGTTATACAGGGAAATAACGGCAGTCACCACTTCTAATAATGCCAGATTTTTTTTTCTGTTAAAAGTAATTCATATTTCCAGCACGGAGGCGCACAGTAGTAGAGTTGCTGTCTTGCACCGGGTTCAATCCTGACCACTGGTGCTGTCTGTATGGAGTTTGCACGGTCTCCCCCGTGACCTGTGCGGGTTTTCTCCGGGTGCTCTGGAATCCTCCCACGCTCCAAAGACGTGCAGGTTTGTAGGTTAATTGGATTCTGTAAAATTGTAGATTGTCCCTACTGTGTGTGTGTGTGAGTGAGTGAGTGAGTGAGTGAGTGAGCGAGCGAGCGAGCGAGCGAGCGAGCGAGTGAGTGAGTGAGTGAGTAGGATATAGTTAGTGTGCGGGGATATCTCCATCTTTTCTTTTCAAATTTCTTTTCTTTTCTTCTTTGTCTTTTTCTTGCTCTTTTCTATTTTATTTCTTTTTTCTTCATTCTTTTCTTGTTTCGTTCTTTTCTTTTTCTTTTTTTTCTTTTTTTTCTTTTTTTTTAAATTTAGGTTATAAGGTTAAAAATGAAGCTGGACAATAATTGTATAATTGTTGTGCCGATTGTCTTATCCTCGTACAATTGTTTCTAATTAAAAAAATAAAAAAATAAAAATAAACTAAGCTAAACCAATCGACAATCAAAAGAGGGTACACAAAAGTGCTGGAGAAACTCAGCGGGTGCAGCAGCATCTATGGAGCGAAGGAAATAGGCGACGTTTCGGGCCGAAACCCTTCCTAAACGTCGCCTATTTCCTTCGCTCCATAGATGCTGCTGCACCCGCTGAGTTTCTCCAGCAATTTTGTGTACCTTCGATCTTCCAGCATCTGCAGTTCCTTCTTGAACACGACAATCAAAAGAGAATTGGACTGGTACATGGATAGGGAAGGGTTGGAGGGATTAGTTGCTTGTGTACCGAAAGAGGCAGGTTCAATGTCTGACCCAGAACAGGCATAAACTCCACGTCTTAAACTGCAGGGCTTCAAGACCACAGCGCCTCAGTAGGTGCGTTGTCAAAACTTGTTCCCCTCTCAATGAAACATCAGCTAGCAGATGCACTTGTGGCCACTGCCTGAACTTCCACAAAGGAAAGCCCACCACCTCCTCACTTCGTTTCTGAGGGTTGACTTTCATCTACGTTTCCTCTTGCAATATACTCGTCAGGGAGTAGAGACGGATGCAGTGCTGAATGGAACCTGATCCGATCAGCTCCCAGTGGCCACGCATCTATCACCATTATCTGAAAAACAGGAGAGAAAATCAATATATCTTTTAACATGCCTTAAGTTTTGAACGCACCTAACATTTTCCAGTCTACACTGTTTTCATTAGGAATTGGCCATTTGGAATTTAATGTGGTTATTTGAAGGGTAGGTTCCCTTACATAGAACATGGCACAGGGGTTGACACTAAATGACAATAGACAACAGACAATAGGTGCAGGAGTAGGCCATTTGGCCCTTCAATATGATCATGGCTGATCATCCCCAATCCCCAATCAGTACCCCGTTCCTGCCTTCTCCCCATATCCCCTGACTCCACTATCTTTAAGAGCCCTATCTAGCTCTCTCTAGAAAGTATCCAGAGAACCTGCCTCCATTGCCCTCTGAGGCAGAGAATTCCATAGACTCGCCACTCTCTGTGAGAAAAAGTGTTTCCTCGTCTCCGTTCTAAATGGCTTACTCCTTATTCTTAAACTGTGGCCCCTGGTTCTCGACTCCCCCAACATTGGGAACTTGTTTCCTGCCTCTAGTGTGTTCAAGCCCTTAACAATCTATGCTGGTGTAACTCAGCGGGTCAGGCAGCATCTCTGGAGAAAAGAAATAGGTGACGTTTCGGGTCTGGACCCTTGGTCAGACTGGTCTGAAGAAATCATACACGCGGTCTGAGAAGGGTCCCGACCCAAAAAGTCACCCATCTTTTTTCTTCAGACAAGAGCACACGGATTAAACCCACGCGAACCAAGGCAGTACATGCAAACTCCACACAGACAGCAGCCGGGTACAGAATCAAACCCGGGGCTCTGGCGCTGTGAAGTAGCAGCTCCACCCGACGCAACACCGTGCCGCCCTGTGTGTGCTGCCCACAGTGGTTTGTGGAGAGAGAGGGAATTGCAATTAGATGTCTCTGAATTAGGAGCTGCATTGAACTCCATTCAACACCAGTAGTCGAGAAACTATGATACAAACTGTGAGATCTTGGAGATAACTGCTACTCCAATCTGGTAGAATATAAACAGCAAAATAAAATAGGAGCAGATAAAATATGTAGGAAGGAACTGCCGATGCTGGTTTAACGAAGAATGGACACAAAATGCTGAGTAAGTCAGCAGGTCAGGCAGCATCTGTGGAGACGATTCAGGTCGTAACCATTCATCCCATACATTCATTTTCTCCAGAGATGCTGCCTGAACCACTTGAGCTACTCCAGCATTTTGTGTCTATCTTCAGAAAATCGAAGCAGTTAAGACCCATTCGGCCCCTCAATCCTGCCCAACCACACAGCTGCCTCACAACATCAGAGACCCGAGATTGAGTCTGACCCCGGGTGCTGCCTGTGTGGAGTTTGCATGTGCTGCCTGTGGCCGCGTGGGTTTCCTCCGTGTTTCCTCCCACATCCCAAATGAACGGCGGAGTGGACTGGATGGGCCAAACGGCCTAATTCTGATCCTATAACTGATAAACCTGTGAGGCTGTTGGCAATTCCGACTGCCAGTAGTGGCCGGGACCTTCTGTGGAGAACCTTTTTAATTCCACTTCCTTGGTCTTTGCATACTCGTCCTGCCCTGAGTCTCATTGCCCAATCTATATCTCAAACTGCCTTCCCAAGGAAACTCTTCCTGTTACACTCCTCCAGTGAGGAATTAGACATTAGACAATAGACAATAGGTGCAGGAGTAGGCCATTCGGCCCTTCGAGCCAGCACCGCCATTCAATGTGATCATGGCTGATCATCCCCAATCAGTGCCCCGTTCCTGCCTTCTCACCATATCCCCTGATTCCGCTATCTTTAAGAGCCCTATCTAGCTCTGTCTTGAAAGTATCCAGAGAACCAGCCTCCACCGCCCTCCGAGGCAGAGAATTCCACACACTCACAACTCTCTGTCAGAAAAAGTGCTTCCTCGTCTCCGTCCTAAATGGCTTACTCCTTATTCTTAAACTGTGCTTAACTTAGCGCATACAGAGGTTTAAAAATTGATCATGACTTCATTCAGCATTCACTACAACACGGATCCTCAACTTGAAACATCAGAAGGGAGCACTGGACATTAATAGAATCAGCTAGAAAAAGAACAGCAAATATGCTGTAAGCAGTATACGATGTCTTTAGATAGCACTGGTGGTGAGTGGTTCCTGTTGATTGATGAGTGTTCAGTTGTGAGGTTAAGAGGCTGCTGAGTGGAGTTGAAATTAAACGTGGCAGTGCTGGTGTCAGATAAGTGTGGCACACCTGTCACACCCTCTGCTCACTACTATTGTATCTAACGTGTTGGCATGGGTTTCAGGGAGAATTGTTCCACGGGTGCAGGCTCACATCGAAGGCACATTGCAGACATTAATGTAACATTAAGACAACATGAGCTAACAATTTTAATCTGTCAATATGTGTTTCTCCATCCCCCTGGGAATAAATCAGAGATATCTAACACACAGTTCTGCTTCGACTGAAGTGAAACTCCAGCAAAGTATTCTCAGTTTGCAAACATCTTTGGCCCAAACTCTTTAATTAAGGTTAAAGTCTGGCCATACATGCCGTCACTTTGTGAAGCATCCCTCTATTCCAAATGTTATTAGGTCTGTAAACCCCACAAAAATGCAATGAGTACCCCCAACAAGTTACAGAAACCTAATAGTGTGATACAGTGTGAAAACAAGGCCCATCGACCCAACTTGCCCACACCAGCCAACATGTCCCAGCTACACTAGTCCAACCTGCCCGCATTTGGCCCATATCCTTCCAAACCTGTCCTATCCATGTACCTGTCAAACTGTTTCTTAAACGTTGGGATAGTCCCAGCCTGAACTACCTCCTCTGGCAGCTCGTTCCATAAACCCACCACCCTTAGTGTGAAAAAGTCACCCCTCAGATCCATAGAAACATAGAAAATAGGTGCAGGAGTAGGCCATTCAGCCCTTCGAGCCTGTACCGCCATTCAATATGATCATGGCTGATCATCCAACTCAGTATCCCGTACCTGCCTTCTCTCCATGCCCCTGATCCCTTTAGCCGCAAGGGCCACATCTAACTTCCTCTTAAATATAGCCAATTAACTGGCCTCAACTATTCCTATCAAAATCTTTTCCCCTTCACTATAAGCCTATGTCCTCTGGTCCTTGATTCTGACTCTGTGCACCCACCCGATCTAGTCCTCAAATATAGATGCAAAGTGCTGGAGTAACTCAGTGGGCCAGGCAGCATCTCTGGGGAAAAGGTACAGCTGACGTTTCAGGTCAAGACCCTTCTTGGTTTATACTCTCTAGAATTTAGAAGATTGAGAGGGGATCTTATAGAAACTTACAAAATTCTTAAGGGGTTGGACAGGCTAGATGCAGGAAGATTGTTCCCGATGTTAGGGAAGTCCAGGACAAGGGGTCACAGCTTAAGGATAAGGGGGAAAATCCTTTAAAACCGAGATAAGAAAGAACTTTTTTCACACAGAGAGTGGTGAATCTCTGGAACTCTCTGCCACAGAGGGTAGTTGAGGCCAGTTCATTGGCTTTATTTAAGAGGGAGTTAGATGTGGCCCTTGTGGCTAAGTGGATTAGGGGGTATGGAGAGAAGGCAGGTACACGGGATACTGAGTTGGATGATCAGCCATGATCATATTGAATGGCGGTGCAGGCTCGAAGGGCCGAATGGCCTACTCCTGCACCTAATTTCTATGTTTCTATGTTTCTTGAGACTGAGAGTCAGGGGAGAGAAACTATAACATGTACAAGGAGCTAGGGAATGACAGGTATGCAAAATGACAAATCAAAGCATTTCAGAAGGAAAGGAATAGGTCACGTTTCAGGACGTAGCCCTTTTTTATACTTAATGCTCTGTTGTTTTGGGGTTGTGGTTTTAGGATCAAACTCTACTTGGCAAAGGTGTGGAACAAAGTTCCATAAATCTATCTTTTTTGTGTCCCACACAATACTCATGAATATGACATAAATGCCCTTGGAAATCTGACAAGTTCACTAATGTCCGAGGAATGAAAGCCTCTGCTTCTCCTAAGTCTAGACTTCTTTTCAGACAATGTTAGGAACAAAACGTAAATATGACTTTGCCCAATTCATTCAGATGTGCCAACAAAAAGATACGAATATCATTGGAAGCTGCCAAGCACATGTCATTGTTGAAGGATGCTTCTTTATCATGGGAGTGCCTGAGGAAACATACGGGAGTGGATAATCGTGAGAGAAGGTGGAAGGACTGAAAGAGCCAAGTATGGTATGGTATGGTGTGTGCCTTTCATCGTTAATTCACTGGGTTTTATTTGTATCATTAATGATAGACACAAAATGCTGGAGTAACTCAGAAGGTCAGGCAGTATCTCGGGAGCAAATAAATAGTCTGGTCAGAACCCTTCTTCAGACTGAAAGTTTAAGAAAGAACTTCAGATGCTGGAAAAATCAAAGGTAGACAAAAATGCTGGAGAAACTCAGCGGGTAAGGCAGCATCTATGGAATGAAGGAATAGGTGACGTTTCGGGTCGAGACCCTTCTTCAGTCTGGTCACCTATTCCTTCGCTCCATAGATGCTGCCTCACCCGCTGAGTGTCTCCAGCATTTTTGTCTACCTTCTTTGGACTGAGGTACATCGCGGAAACTGGACCTTCGGCCCACTGAGTCCGCTCCGACCAGCGATCCCCGCACATTAACACTGTCCAACACTAGGGAGTATTAACCATACACCAAGCCAATTAATGTACAGTCCTGTCTGTCCCAGCTGAGTTACTCCAGTTTCGGTCTATCTTCGGTTTAAACCAACGCCTGCAGTTCCTTCCTACACACGTTAAAAACAATGACAGTCAGAAAGTATTGCATCAAGTCACAATTAGAGCAGGGTTTCCAATGGGCACGTGTAGAGTGTGACCCAGCCCGCTAAGGTAGTCACAGACTCCGACACATTGATTTTCCACCGCCATTGGCAAGAAAAGCATCTTGAATCCTTCCTACACCGTCGACAGTTTATGTCTTTGAATAACTTAATAACTTTATCTGTAAAGCATTTTTCATACAATTGAAAGCAACCCAACATAGACACAGGTCTAAACAAAAATACAGTTTTAAACAGTGAGAACACAGGCAATTAAAAAGCACAGATTTGTATAAAAATATAAAATATAACATTTAGAGTGTAAAAGGACAAAGGAAGTGAAGTCAGCTAAAAGCTTGAATCAAAGGATAAGTCTTTAGCTGCCGTTTAAAAATGTCAACTGAGTGGGTGTCTCTCATAGCCCTTGGTCAGGTATTCCACAGCCTGGGGGCCTCATTGAAGAAGGCTGCTTCACCAATTTTCTTTTTGCTGCGGCATTGAGAGGCTCAAGGGCCTGTCCCACTTAGCGATTTTTTTCGGCGACTGCCGGCATCATTGACTGGCGTGTCAGGTCACCGAAAAATTCTCGGCGTGACGACGTATTGGCGCGCGGTGTTTTCTCAAGTGTCGCAACCATTTTGTTTTTGTCGCCCCTCGTTTCTGAAATGTTCAAAACCTTTTGGCGACACTGATATGTCGCCGGCGAAGGCGTAGAGAAATAAAGAACGGTGAATCTTCCTTGCACTGGTGTATAACCCAGTGTGGCTACTCGACAATAGTCCAGTAACATACCTACGGTAGACACAAATGCTGGAGAAACTCAGCAGGTGAAGCAGCATCTATGGAGCGAAGGAATGGGTGACGTTTCAGGTCAAGACCCTTCTTCAGACTGATGTGGAGGTGGGGGGGGGGGGGGGGGGGAGGGTGGGGGGGGCGGGAAGAAGAAGGGAAGAGGCAGAGACAGTAGGCTGTGGCAGACAGTGGCGGACTGGCCAGGGTGTCAGCTTGCCCGATGGCAAGTGGGCCCCTGATGAAGTGGGCCCTCTATATCAAGTGGGCCCCTGATGAAGTGTGCCCTCTATATCAAGTGGCCCCTCCTTGTCTCCTGGCAACCAGACCCAGTCCGCCACTGGTGGGAGAGCTGGGAAGGGGAGGGGAAGGAGGGAGAAATCAAGGACTACCTGAAATTGGAGGTCAATGTTCATACCGCTCGGATGTAAGCTGCAGATACTAACTCAGTATTCGCTTTGCCAAAGATTTGATCTAAAGGAGCCTTTGAAATATCTTTAAGGATGAATGGGTTGTGGTTGGGAGGATGCCAAATATGGGAAAGCTTTGTATGTGTACAATAGATTAAACAGACGAATGTCAATGATGTCGCAATGATATAATATGCAAACAAAACAAAAATATCTTCCACACAATGACTGGATTTGACTCAGAGTTCTTGAGAAGTTCTGGAGTTGATGTTTCACACACATTGTTTGATTTAAATCCTTCTTGGAGCACTGACATTGACAGACAGAGAGTGGTCTTTGTCTGAAAGAATGGAAAAGGAGAATTACATTTTGAAATATCTTGATTTATTGGAATTTGGTGGCAGGTCTCAGAACACAAAGAAAGTCATCAACTATCACGACATGTTTAAGAAAGAACTGCAGAAGCTGGAAAAATCGAAGGTGGACAAACAATGCTGGAGAAACTCAGTGGGTGAGGCAGCATCTGTGGAGACAAGGAATTGGCAACGTTTTATCAAGACATGTTTTTTTTTGTCAGGGGAATTGCAGCAATCTATATGAAGAAAGGGTGGTACGGTGGCACAGCGGTAGAGAGCCGGGTTCGATCCTGACTACGGGTGCTGTCTGCACAGAGTTTGTACGTTCTCCCCGTGACCTACGTGGGGTTTCTCCAAGATCTTTGCTTTCCTCACACACTGCAAAGACGTACAGGTTTGTAGGTTAATTAGCTTGGTATAAATGTAAATTATCCCTAGTGTGTGAAGGATGGTGTTAGTGTGCGGGGATCGCTGGGCCAAAGGGCCTGTTTCACTAAACTAAACTAAAGCTTGGTGTAGTTAGTAGTTATATGGCCTTGGTCAAACCACATATGGAATGTAGATATTGTCCCAATACCCAGTGAAAAATGCATTTGGGGGATGTGACAAAGGTTTGTTAGATACATGGGATAGTAAGTAAGATTAAGTAGAATGGCCCATATTATCTGGAAATTGGATATATAACGCTGTAAAATATAAAATGGATGGCAAAAGAAGACAGAAGAGATACATTGGCATGTTACCTCAGGACGTTTGATCCTCACACAGCAAAACACATCAGTAAAATAAACATTTTATTTTAGCTACAGGGTGTATTTTGAGCAATGCTCCTGGGGTTCAATATCTGATCCATGGCTGATTCTCTGAACCGATTCTCTAGAGTAATATTCTTAACAGAAGAGTCGGTATGAAAAGTTAAATGCAGCAAGGGCCATGTGAGGTGCACTGTTTGCTTTTAACAATGGTGGGTCTTTGCATTTGATATTAATGTCTGTGAAGTGAACTCAGTGAAATCCATTAGCTCACAACTGCGGCACTAGAGTTTTACAAAATTGGTGGAAATGGATCAAACTGCCTGAATCGCATCCTCAACAAAGAGGGGAGACGCAACACACAACTCTTGTGGAGTTACGTGACTCATTAAATGCCTGGCTTCACCTACTCCAGGTAATGCATTGCCTTCACTGCTGTCCCTCTCAGCAATGGACGGCCAGTACACTGAACAACATTATGAGGAAATGTGTAGGAAGGAACTGCAGATGCTGGTTTAAACCAAAGATAGACAAAAAATGCTGGAGTAACTTCGGGGGACAGGCAGCATCTTTGTGGAAAAGGAATGGGTGGCGTTTTGGGTCAAGACCCAGGAAGAAAGTCACCTTTGTGACTTGACTGGATATTTTTTAGATCGATTTGGCATATTCAGTCTCTGAGAGCAAAGGGGGGGATTAAAACATGCATACAGGCAGAAGGTTAAGGGGGGACTTGATAGAGGTCTTTAAAATGATGAGAGGGATAGACAGAGTTGAAGTGGATAAGCTTTTTCCATTGAGAGTAGGGAAGATTCAAACAAGAGGACATGATTTGAGAATTAAGGGACAGAAGTTTAGGGGTAATATGAGGGGGAACTTCTTTACTCAGAGAGTGGTAGCGGTGTGGAATGAGCTTCCAGTGGAAGTGGTGGAGGCAGGTTCATTGGTATCATTTAAAAATAAATTGGATAGGCATATGGATGAGAGGGGAATGGAGGGTTATGGTATGAGTGCAGGCAGGTGGGACTAAGGGGGAAATAAATTTGTTCGGCACGGACTTGTAGGGCCGAGATGGCCTGTTTCCGTGCTGTAATTGTTATATGGTTATATGGTTATATGAGGGGGAACATCTTTACTCAGAGAATGGTAGTTTGTGGAATGAGCTTCCAGCGGAAGTGGTGGAGGCAGGTTTGATTTTATCATTTAAAAATAAATTGGATAGGTATATGGACGGGAAAGAAATGGAGGGTTATGGTCTGAGTGCAGGTAGATGGGACTAGGTGAGAGTAAGTGTTCGGCACGGACTAGAAGGGCCAAGATGGCCTGTTTCCGTGCTGTAATGGTTATATGGTTATATGGTTACATTGCACAAACTTCCCTTGTGCTGTGTGAAGTTTACATAGTTAGCGAAAGAACTGTTTAAAATGATGAGGGATTTGAAATGCACAAATAAAAATACTATTCTTTTGGTGCAGAAGTTAGAATTTAGAAATCCAGCCAGCTGCCAACTCCAAGGTTAATGGAGTCAACAATATGGCTTCTCCAAAGGCCTGGATAGTCATTCATCCTCACATGGTGTTGCCCAAGTCTTCTCCAGAAAACCTGGATAAGCCAGATTGTTGGGTGGACAGGAGGCAAACCTTTCCTTGTGAGGCACCAAGCAGCATTCCTGTCCCACCAGGAGGTAGATAGTTGAAAAGGTCCACCCCTGGCTGTCCACATCTTGTAGAAAATGCTCAATGGAACATAACATGTATTATGAAAATATATATTAGGCACTTTGGTGCCATATGATTGTACTTTCTTCTAATAAAATAAAATATTTAAAAAAAAAGAAAAAAGAAAAAAAAGAAAATGGTCAATGGCCTCCACGCTTGGGTCAGACATCTTTACGCACTGATAGTCCACTTAGGGAGAGCAAGCTTTTTTTTCTGAGAACACGTGAAAACGCAAACGTCTGGAGGACCGCAGCGGGTCAGACAGCATCTGTGGAGGGAAATGGACAGGTTTGAGTTTAGTTTATTGTCACGTGCAACAAGGTGGGATGAAAAGCTTTTGTTGCGTGCTACCCAGTCAGCAGAAAGAACATTCAGAACAACGGAAAGGCGACATTTCGGTGGGGACCTTTCTTCCCGACCTGATACATCACAGGTCCATTCCCTCCACAGATGCTGCCAGAGTTCCTCCAGCACTTTGTATTTTTCTCTAGATCACGGCATTTTCAGTTCCTTGTGTCTTCAGGCTAAAATACAAGGCAATTTAATTAATGCAAGATCTCAGCTAGTAATCTAACATTGCTGGTCCTTAACAGATGAGGAGGAAAGGTTAAAACCATTCCTTTAATAAA